>NC_079893.1:16680354-16729010 GCF_024868665.1 Triplophysa rosa | reverse complement strand
GGAGTTTAGAAAGTAGGGCTTAAAGATAAGATTGATCGTATTTTTATTGTCATTGGTATATGAACTGTTATTTAAGTATGGGCACCGAAACGTGCTTTTAAATGAGCGTGGGCTCGCTCTTTCTGGCAGCTCCTCTATCGAACACGCACGGGCAGACGCACACACACACACACACAGCACACACACACACACACACACACACACCCAACGCACAGCACACCCACCGACTTGCGCACACACACACACACACACACACGTTAAAAAGTTCCTTAAAAAAGTGGGGGGGGTTGGTTACTTTGGGGGGACACTAAAGCCCAATTTATGGTTCTGCAGAGCCGCGTACCCTACGCCATAGCCTGACGCGCACCTCTCCAAAAATGTAACAATGCGTCAACTCAACGCGGACCGCAAGCGCTGTGATTGGTCTGTTTGAACCCCTCCCTCAGGTAAAAAAAACTCAGCGACAGCATCATGTTTACTCAAACGCATTTCCGAATGAATTATCTAAGTAAATTATTTGTGCTTCTGTATTTAACATCTCAAGCTGCAACAAAAGTGACCGTTTACTTGCCACTACCACTGCTAATGCTTCTCAAACGAGCTCATTTTTCTTCGCTCTTGTCTTGGTTACACAAGTAACACGCGCGTGGACACTGACGCCTAGTGAAAAACCAGATGTAACATCAGCTGTACATTTGTATCTTTATTTGAATAAGGCAAACACAATTTTACAGTATTTAAGTATGGCAAAATTATTATTTTAAATGATTTAATTAAATGTGCCATGGAATGGAAAACCTTATTTACCTGCATGAGCACTGCAGGTTAGAGAGAAAGCGCCAGACTAGAGCGAATCACGAAACTTCAGACTGAAAAAAGGTCAAAAGAGTATTTGATTTGTTACTTTGTTATGGGTGCATTAATTCACATGTTTTTTCATCATAACTCCCAACTTACAGAGCGCCGAGTTAACCACGCCTTATTTACATTCTGCAGAATAGAAAAATCTCTTACAGTTGACATTTTATTCCAAGGTAACGGCATATTCCATCATTCCGCCCAGCCCTAATACTTACGATTAAATCACTGAAAAAGACACATCGCCTCTCAGCGAATCACTGTGGGCATAGTTAGTAAGCTTGCTGACATCATCCACAGCAAAAGGTTAAAGAGTAAGTAGCATGAGATAATGAAAATTACATTTCATGCAGTGTGTTATGTTGTCGTGTTTGAAAGTAAGCTGTCTTCCAAGTTGTAAGTCCGAAGGTGAATAAATAACAAAGTTATTGGCTTGTAAAAATGGGAGTCGACTTTGAATCATGCAAACAAGACATGAGCTAGTCCCCTTGCTACGTTTTGCTGGGACTGCCACGAAAACTGCGCAGTTTTAAAGTCACACGTGTCTCCGTGCTGCACGAGGTTCACAGTTTGAAAGTCACACGTGTCTCTCCGTGCAGCGCGAGGTACGCAGTTTTAAAGTCAGACGTGTCTCTCCGTGGATGCGTCTCCGTGCAGCACAAGTTGCGCAGTTTTAAAGTCAGACGTGTCTCTCGGTGCATGCGTCTCTCCGTGCAGCGCGAGGTGCGCGGTTTTAAAGTCCGACGTGTTCTGCATGCATCTCTTCAAGCTGCGCAGTTTTAAAGTTTAAAGGGGACAGGTGTTTTAAATGACAAAATTAAAGATTATATTAGTAAAACCCAATTTGTGGCGTTTGCACTTTGCAAAGTACATATTAGGCTAAATACCCTGATTTGGTGGTTTATTTAGTTCAGAGGTGGGTAACGAATTACATTTACTTGAGTACTGTACCTAAGTAGACTTTTTGAGTATTTGTACTTAAGTATTACTTTTTCTGTTTACTTTTTACTGTACTTAACTACATTTGAATGACAAATATCTCACTTTTCATGGCACAAAAAAAAATGTTTCCTTGGCCGACCCTCCCCTCGCTCCCACGTTTGGGAGAGACTATTGTCAGTTGCTTCTAATATGACACACATGAATCAACTCACCAGGCGTGTTAATTATGGAGACATTCACAACATTTTGGGAGAAGGCTAATGAGTTCAGTTGTGTATACTTTTCCCATATCTGATTTACTTATTATAAGCAAAAGATGTAATTACATTTTATCCGATTAATCGAAAAAATAACCGTTCAACTAATCGATTATCAAAATAATCGTTAGTTGCAGCCCTACAATGGTTACAATTCATTTTTCAAACGATACCAAAGGAGTATAACCCCAGGGTTTTACTGTGCGCGCGTCATTTTACCGAAGATTGCTTCAATAATCTTGGCGCGTTCACTGCAGGATATGTGAAACGACTATCCTTGAAAGAGGGGGCAATACCAAACTTATTTGGACCTGTTAGCTCCACCGAATCACAACCTGTAAGTGTGACTATTTATTTTTGTCCTAACTTCAAGAAATATTTGTGTACCATATGTCTGTTTAGCTAATGCATATAACGCTATCATTAGCACATACCGTTATTTCTGGGGTATTACAGTTTGTTTATCTTGCTATTAACTCGGCTAATTTAATTGTTCAATCTATTAACTCTCAAAGTATTTATTTCAAAAACTGAGTCGAGTACTATCTGTATTGTAATAACATCTGAAGATACGAACACCGTACACTGTATGCCGTGTCAACTAGTCCAAGACACACGATGAACGCGTTTGACCAATCACAACAGCCTACACCATCTGACCAATCACATGACACTAGGCTAGCGGATAGGAGGGGACTAGACGGATGAATCGCGGAAGGAAGCATTTGAGAGTCAGACAAGAAGTATGGTAAGAATAACTGCCTATTATTACGACATAATAGTGTTTTACACCTTGTATGTACATAAACTTGTTGTTGGACACTCCATAAACCAAAGTAGGACCTTCAGAATCATATGCTACTTACTCTTTAAGCCTTTTTGCCTTAATCAACAAACAGGTCAAGTGGCTTGCCTCGTTTTGCAGCATGTAGACAACAGAATAGGACATCAGTAAACAACAACTCTCTCTCTCTTTCTCTCAACAGGAATTGTTCTGGCTTGTGTAGAAACTAGTAACTTTGTAGTAGCACCTATTGTATTGTTGCTCCTGTATGAAATATCGCTTTATTGCTCCCTGCACTCTCTGTAAGTCGCTTTGGATAAAGGCGTTTGCTAAATGACTAAATGTAAAATGTTAATGTAAACTGTGCATTCATCATCACATGATGCAAAAGGGGATTTCTATGAGGAGCCATTTAGGCCTTAAATTAATTATTGAAATGACTCTTACAAACACTAGTGAAATAAAAATATATCTCGAGCTTAGTGAAATTCATTCATACATATTAGCTAAATACCTCTTACAAACACTAGTGAAATAAAAACATTGACCTACCTTAGTGAAATTTATTCATATGTATTAATGAAATACATCTTACAAACACTAGCAAAAATCATTCACATGTATTACTTGAAAAGTATTTTACAAACACCAGTGAAAACCATTCATGTGTTATTAAATAGCCTTTTACAAACACTAGTGCACTACTGAGGCAACATACTTCAGGTATAGTTGATGAAAGATTTCAGTGTAGTTGATGAGATCTTATTTCACTTGAGCAGGAAGCTGCACCCGCACTTCCGTTTAGTTTGATTTGAGCCCAGGCAAACCTTTGTAAAACATCTGTTATTGTGTCGCAAAATGTAGTTTTAAGAGTTCGTTAGAGCACAATATGGTTGTTTAAACGTACAATCTGAGGTCGAATTATAAAGGTGCAACTGTTTAAAAATGTGCTCTGTCGTTTTCAGAGGTGCAAGGTTCGTCAGTGGCCACGAGTCACGGCCCGCTGAGAACAGTAATATCTGGCAGCACATGTAACTTGTTGTTTCTGGTTCTCAAATGCTGACAGGTACGGATATCATTAAACACCATACAACTATAGGCTATACAAACTATACGCAAAGCCTTGCCATCACATCCAGGAAATAAGTCAGTGAATTTTAGTAAATCAGAGGCTTCCCGTGCGAATGTGTCACATGAAATACAGATGTGGGGAGGTAATTTATATCACACGAGAACTCGAGATAATACTAATACCGTGCGAAAACTGCGAATGGTGCTAATGTGTAACCTAACGTTATGTTTTTAACCAAATTCATAGAGGGCTCCAACAAAGTTTACCATGTAAACTGCTATTCAATCAAAGCAGTGGGAATTTACTTCAAGTCCTCAATGCGGCACACCCATTAAAACCGAGCGTTTCAAAACCCGGGTAGAAAATAGCCTATTACATATTGATTTTGATGTTTTTGAACGTAAAAACCACGCAAACGTCATAAGTAGACCTCATACAACAGTATAAAACAATAAACAAAGCCAGTTCATGAGACCTTTAAATGCTGTATTATTTGATAATACTTTCTTGTAGCTCAACTGTTATAGAGTATAGTGCTAGCAATGCCAAGGTCACACTTTATTTAGAACAACAACATACCACTTTGGTGGAGGAGGTGCAACACCTTGCTGAAAACTCCCTTGTGTGATTCTCCATCAGGATGAGTAATGAGAACATCCACATCTCCACATGTGCTTTTCCCTCTGCGATAAGAACCACAAGTAACAACCACCAGCTGTGTGTCCACATTGTGGGCTGCCTCCTTCACCTTTAAAGAACACGAAACATTCATAACTTGACATAAGGAAATTCCCAGGAGTAATATGCCCTTATTTTGATTTGGAAAGAAAACCAAAGAGACTATAGAAGATAAATCAAAATCACATTTGGAAAGACTGAAAGTCGTACTATGAGGACCTGACAAAAAAGTGCTCAGTGGTCCATGCCTTATTTTTGCCAGCAGTTTGGAACTGAACTGCTCAAGGCAAAATAAGTTACCTACATATGCTCTACATATCATTCTGTGTCAAGTGAAGAAAGCACATGCTGGACTCATCTTATTCCTTTTTTATAAATTAGATCTTAAGAGAAAAACAGTGGGATCCAAGTGTAGCACGCAAACAACTGGCTTGGGCCCAAGACTCCATAAGGAAGCATGTTTTCAAAAGTTCCCACTCTCCTAGGGAAGGACAAACTAACAAACAATCTCTGTTTTGTCCATAAGGTAACTGAAATAGACTGTCAACACAAACTTTTTTTCATTTAGTTTTTCATAACTAGTGTTGTAGAAGGTTATTTTTTACTGCTTTCTATTTACCACAGTAAAAATATAAATTTCAACACTATGTATATTGGTATTTTGGTAAATATTATATATACACATTTTATGTATATTTTGATGTACAAAAAAGTTATAAGTATAGTGTTGGTTATGGCTTTGTTACCAAGTTATTAAAAATATAGCCTCTACAAACCTTTCTTTCAATGGCAGCTGCTTCACTTCTCGGCATGCGTTCAAGGAGATCATCATAGTGTTTTAGTCCAATCCTTAGAGTGTTATTCAAAACTGCTTTGGTACTAATGTCCTCCAATGTGCGAAATCCCTTAAATAGTTACAAAAATAGTATTATTGATGAAGCAATTGCTGGAAAAAACTAAACTAGAAAAATAATGATAGTTTGCTGCACACAGGTTTCCAAAACACTTCACCTTTCATTGTTGGGAAAACTGACAGTCCTAACCCCTCTCAGGGGGTTAAGATAGATATGTTTCAATGACAATCCCACTGACAATTAATTCACCCAAAAATGAAAAGTATGTCATAAATTACTCAATCTCAAGTTGTTCCAAACCTGTATACATTTCTTTGTTCTGTTGAACACAAAAAAGATATTTGGAAGAATGTTAGGTCCAATCCCATTTCTACCCCTCACCTTGTCTCGATTCTCTTTTAAGCCGAGCTGACACTACGGGACTGTGAGACTACTTGAATTGCTAAGGCGCTTACACAACAAGGTTTCTCGTCATCCTTCATCTTCTTGTTGTAGCAGCACTCACACTACAAAACAAAACGCAGACAAAGTGCACTAACAACAAGACCTTGGTCGAGGAGCAGCGAAAACACTTCCCACATTGCACCATTCTAGTTTGATGGTGGATGGCAAACAAATTGTTAGTGCGTTTACGCCATCCACTGGAATGGAGCGTGAAACATTGAAGTGTTATTAAAGGGTTTTCCATATTCTATTACACAGACTTGTTGCTTTAGGATAGTTTAAAATAGCTTTATGTCTGTTATACCTGCCATTTAAAACGCTCTGTAATGTTAAAGGGGTCCTATGGCGCGAACACGTGTTTTTCTGTGTCTTTGGTGTGTTATAAGATGCCCATGCATGTATTAGACGCGTAAAATTGCAAAAATTAAAGTGTCTGAACAAAAGATGCATTCTATCTAAAAGCGAATGCTCACCCAGACCTGCCTGAAACGCCTCGTGTAACCACACCCCCACAAATCCACGTCAGTTCTTGGTATGAGTTGACTAAGACCGCCCAAATGTAAAAGTCGTACTGTCAGTACAATCGCTTTTGAACCTGATGTTCCAAATACGGAAAGAGGCGTTACATTTCCGTCACACGCTTGCAGTATTCGACCAATCACTACACACTGGTTAACTGGCCAATAATAGCACACTTCGCTTTTCAGAGCGATGAGCTTTATTAAAAATCTGCACGTTTCAGAGAAGCGGGGCAAAGAGGAGATACAAACATGCACTGTATGTGGAAAATACAGCGTTTTTTAACCTTAAATCGTGTTTACACATTGCATTACATCTAAAACAAATGATAATATTTGTTTTAGCTGTGCCATATGACTCCTTTAATGAATACATGCCAGCAGTTTTGACGTAAAAATTTGACGTAAAACTTCTGCGCTGTGATTGGCTGGATTAGTGCCACAGTGTCACACACAACGAGATCACTTGGCGATAATATCAAGCAGGTTTGAATATATCGTAGCATACGGGATAGCTCGAGTCATGTTGCTGACCTGCTTGGAAATTTGTCCGAGATAGCAAAATCCAGCCTACAATCACGTAGTTTGAGCTTGCCATTAGTTGGAGGGGTAGAGGTAAGGACCTTATAACCATTCAAACAAAGATTTTTCGTGACCTCACTTCAAACAAAGGGGTATGAAATTTTCCAACATGGCTGCTCACACGAGTATAATGCAAGTCTTTATTTTGGCATTAATAAGGGATTAAACAACAAATACTCATTTTGTTTGTGTTAAATTTAACATTGTGTTCAGTTTCTTGTCTTGAATACTTGAAATGTTTATATGCATATGCAACATACAACTGCAAAAAGTAATTGTTGCAGGGCCGTCTCTGGAATGCAATCGTGAACAGACTGTTGTTTAGTCTGTTTGTGAACGCATTTCGTGGGTCTGTAGTGGTGTCTCATTTCTCAGGGAAATGTTTTTAGCCCTTACCACTCTGTTTCAAGCAGCAAGGGGAAGAGGCGAGGGGTAGACGAAGAGGTATTGAATAGAATTGGGCTTTAGCAACTGATATTTCTGGGGCACCATTGACTACAATTAAAATGGTTGTCAAATGTGTCAGGGTAGGAGAAGGCAGAACCCAGGTGCAGACAGCAGATAACAGGACTCAAAGTCCAAAAAAACCCACGATGGGGCAAACATGAAAACAGAAAATATTCCAAACTTCACACAAAAAACCTTCCACGAGTGGGCAAAACATGAAAGACCAAAAAACTTGAACAATAAATCCCTTCAGGAATTTGGCAAAACAGGAACAAAGACACGGGGTAACAAACAGTATGTTTTGCCCCATCTTGATACAAGAATGAACCAGCACAGGACAGCACACTTAAATTAAATAGGAGAACAAACAAGGGATAATGACAATAGGGAGGTGTGGGGAATGAAACACTGGTGGGAAGCTAGACAAGGAAGCGAGGGAGGCGGAGTCAAGACGTGACAAGAGAGCACATGGCACATCACAACCAACAAGATGACTGAAAGAGACAGGATCGTGAAACAAAGGTGCCCCAGAACTGTTTGTTGTCCTAAATTCTTCAAAATATTTTCTTTTAAACAGTTAAACAGAACAAATACACACACACACAATAATTCCTTCTACTATGGAGGTCAACAGTGCCCCAGAAATCTTATTTGCTAACATTCTTCCAAATATCTATCTTTGTGTTCAACCAAACAAATAAATTTAAACTGGTTTGGAACAATATAATGGCGAGTAATTCATGACGGAATTTAAATATTTTGTGGTGAACTAGGTTTTATGAATATAACAATGTTAAAAACCCACAGAGAACTATTTATACTATTGCTAATGTACATCTTAGATATAAATTGACACACTAAGGCTACGTTCATACAGCACCAGAATTCGGTTGTCAGTCCTGTATTTGAGTTCTTAATACGGTTGTGTTCACACGCAGTTCTGTTATTTACGAGTCTGACAACCGTATTCTATAACCAAACTCACACCTTTAAATTTTCGGGACTCACAACCGCATTTGCGGAGAAGCCCTGCTGTGTGAACGGAATCGTACTGGACAATTAGCCCAGCGTTCCATTCCGAAGTGATCATCCCTATGCCCTACTCCCTTCGAAGAGTAAATCTCTTTATGTGTAAACTCTAGAGAGAAAAACGCAATTGTATCTCCTATTTTGTCCGTTTAAATTTCACTTGGCAAAAGGAGCGATAAAAACAACATTTTCTATTTATTTGGAGTGACGTTTTGTATGGTGTCCCCTTTTCGGAAGGGCCCTTCGGAGGGCGATATATCCCATTTGGAACGCACCACTTGTCTGTCACGTCATGTGACGTATTTGCGTGCAGAAGTTTCACGCCGTTAATGACTGGTTGTAGTGAGGGAGTCAGTGCAGAACTCAATGTTGTGGACTGTTGATCTTCTAACGCCGAACAGGTGCGCGTCCCTAGACGCCAAAGGGGGATTGCGACTATTTTCTGCACACATATTGCTCGTCGCATCTGGGTGTTGCTGCATTTCGAAATGTGAGCTCTAGCAATTCACAGAGACGATAGGAATTGTGCGTCATGCATACATTTTCAATCCAGTCACTCTCCTCCACCGGAGTTGCTCCCACCAGTTCTGCGGTCTGTGAGCAACCCACATTGTGCGCTCAGCCGTTAGTGCTGTGTTTAAAAACAAAAGGGTTTAAAGTAGTCTATTAGTAGACTATTAAAAATAGTCTCAGCCGCCGTCCGTGTCTGTTTATTACCTCTTTGCAAATAAAATCGTGCCTAGTTTTGCTATACAGCACTAAATCCATTGCGATAATGTCTGTAGTATGCACCATCTTTCATGTGTACGTCCGTCACTATGGTTACAAGCGTCGCGTGCGAATACCATACAGGCTTGAGTTCGGTTTCTCGTTCAAACAGACAGTATACAAGCTGCAACTTTAAACCGGTGTGTTAACAGGACATTTCGAGACTCACGCCTGTAAGTAAATATGGTTGTCAATCCTAAAAAGTGACTGTATGAACGTACCTATACTTAGTCTCGCGTAGCCAGATCTGAAGGTCTGGGAACAAGGCCCGCCCAAGAGACCATATGACTGACAAGTAATGCAACCAATCACTATTCATTTTGATGGCTTCGTGCTGCTTCCAGGTTAAAGAAAATGTCTTCCAGAAATCATGTAAAATTCAACCAATCCGATGACGACTTCAAACATGCTGAAGTGTTTCCAGAAAAGTGTGCCTTATGCATCATCCTTTTGGTCGATTATTAAATGTAATAGTTAAATAGATTGTGTTCCGTGCCTGTCTAGCAAATGTGTGTTTATACCTAAAATAAAATAAATGTTTGTCTTTTCATAAGTTCTGTCACGTTTCATTAAGTTTAATGAGTTGGCTTGTGCGATTTTGGTTAAACGGCTTCCACGTGATTTCCACGTGGCTTCGTGCTGCTTCCAGGCGGACCATTAAAGAACGCGACATGCACGTCTTCCGGAAATCATGTAAAATTCAACCAATCAGATGACGACTTCGAACATGCTGAAGTGTTTCCAGAAAAGTGTGCCTTATGCATCATCCTTTTGGTCGATTATTAATACCCTGACCGATTATAAAATCTGGTTGCAGCACACACATAAGGAGAATCTTAATAGATTATCTTATTTACAGTCTTAGAAATGTCAGATATCTTTGTTTGAGCATGGTTGTCACATCACACATTACAAGATCATTTTAAGATCATTTTCACAAGAAAGCGAATGTAAATAATGTGATGAAATGGGGACATCTAGTGGTAGTATGGCTAGGGTTGGGCATTGTTTCAAATTTATCGATTCCGATTCCAAATTCGATTCTGCTTATCGATTCAGATTCCTAGTTTCGATTCCAAAGCGGTGAAAAAGCAATAAAAGTCAAGCAAGATCAAAAATATTTATTTTGTGCCATTAGTTACAGCTGAACACACAAAAAAGTGTCCTGTGTGAGATTTCTTTCGAAGCGAGGGAGAAGGGGGTCTCACGTGTAACATCATGTGCAGATGTTCTGTCGAATTGTCCTACCCTGGAATTGATTTTTTTGTTTTTAAAGGATCCAATTCCTTTCTTATGGATCCGATTCCAGAATTGGAATCGAATTTTGATTCCCAACCCTAAGTATGGCGTTATGTCAACTGGTGGTCATGCGGGGATGTTTTGTTTCTGGTAGCAGTTAAATAAAGTTGTGTGAGGAAGCATCAGTTTGTGTTCACAATATAAAATACAGAACACAATGGACAATGCAAAGCAACAACTTTAAGGACGCATTATAAAGGTATTCGTTATGTTTCCACATTTCAACTGGATATGATCTTTTCAATGATTCTCGGGATGGGGAAATCGGGGGAAAATCTGGCCGAGTATCCTGCAGTCTGAGCCAGGCTTAAGGGAACTCCATGATATTTGTGTTCAGTGGTGTAACTAGTTACTAAGTAATTAGTTACTGTAATTTAATTACTTTCCCCTTGAAAAGTAAGGGATTACTCTTATTTTTTTCTGTAATTTAATTACAGTTACTTCTGATGTAATTAAACTAAATACTTTGTGTAATATGTCTGTGCAATAGTGGAATTGACATCAAAATTCAAAGTCTAACTTTAAAATCCTTGCTTTAATGTATAATTCTCACATTTGTAATACTTTGGTCAGTTAATAAGAGTACTTTATGTAGTTTAATATTATTTGATTGAATTAATTAAATAAGCCCTTTCATGTCTATCCTTAAATCACTTAACTAATCAAGGTTGATGTAGGATATAGAAAGTAATTAGTAATAAGTAACTAAATACTTTTTGGAGAGAGTAATTTGTACAGTAATCTAATTGCACTATTGAATATGTAATTAGTAACTAGTAATTAATTACTTTTTCAGAGTAATTTACCCAACACTGTTTGTGTTGCAGTGTGGAAATTTTTAGGGAACTAACGTTTCAGTGCACTTGGAGGATTTTGCAAACGAGTCTTTAAAGAGACAGTTACTTGGATTTCCTAGAATTATCTTTACTGCAGTGTATAACATAGCTTTCCTTTAATGTTAACGATATGCAGCGTTGTCCATGATGAGTCCATGATGAACAAATATATTGCATCTCAAAATAAAGAGACTACTCTGAATCGCCATAACAAGGCGTTATTTTTTCAAAGCTCAGGCCTGTAATTTAATTTTATTACACATTTGCATAATCCCTGCCAAACACGAACACTCGGACCTGCCCACAAACACTGTGTGTTAATATCCTGTAGAGGAGATGCTGTGTTTTGTGCTGCAAAATCAAGCATTTAGTTGTTTTTATTTCCAAATATGAAGGATTATGATGTAAAGAGCCAGAGGATAAAAATATTTTCCCCATGATTGCACACCAGTATAATAAACCCTTTTTTTTAACCGTTATTTTACTGACTGTTGGATTTGCTAAACGCTTGTCCAGGAAAGTTGGGTCAGCATGACTTTATTTCAACATAAACATCTCTGAATCACAACTTGTAAGTGTGATTAATAAGACGTGTATATGTTCTATTGAATGTTGAAAATCACTCATTTTGTGTTATGGTTTACATTTAGTGCAGTTATTACTGTCCTACTGAAATAACGTTAGTTCTGATAATCCGATGAGAGCCCACTATTGTCTAACAATGTGTCAATTAACGTAGAGTGTCTGTTGTTTTCATTACTTGGATTCATAATAAAGGATGAGGATACATTTTGTTAATAAGCTGTAATGTTCCATTATTTAGTTATGTTAGCATTGAGACTAGCATACATAGGTTACCATATTGTTCTGTGTCCACTTACATAAGTGTAAAAACGTGTTGTTTAATGTAGAGTTTCTGTCGTTGTTTCTTGGCTAATGAATAGGCTAATAAGGGATGTGAACAGATTTGTATTGACAAACTGTATTGTTTCATCAGTCATGCAGTTACATTAGCACTCTTGGTTAACGCATTAACATGCCTTACTGTGCTGTGTTTACTGTTTAGCTGTGGGTCCGTTTGCTTACATATGTGTAATTATCTTTATAACACAAATCAATGCCATTTTTGTAACCTTAGGCCATGTTCACACTTGACTTCTTTTTTGAAGCTGCTAGCATCTGTTTTACATTATAAAAGTGTTTTTTTAAACGCCAGTGTCTTTTAGTTTTTAAATATGTGATGTGATTGTGGTTACTGCAAAGACGCTCTCTGTTTATAATTCAAATAGAATTCCGTTACGCTGTCTATGAAGCCTGTCTCTCTAAGCTGCCTTCGTGCACAAATGCTATCTTTGAACATTGCCGGCTGGTATTTGTAACCACAACGCTGCAAGCATTTTTTTTTTTACAAAAAAAGTGCCATTGTCAACTTTTTCTTGTCAAAAAAGAAGTCAAATGTGAACACGGCCTTACAATGTAAAAAGCAGAAATGTAGATGTGGGTCTATGCAGAAAGACCAATCACAACAGACTAGGCTGGCCGACCAATCTGAGCACAGCGGGCTCATGGAAGGGAGGGGTTTAGAGAAACTGAATCTGAACTGCTTGGAAGGAGCCGTTTAGAGATCTTTGAGAATTGATGTGATAATAAATGCATATATTTTAAGAAAATGACAGCGTTTCTTGAACTTGGATGCATTTAAACCTGTTGTTGTGGACTCAAATACAATATTAGGACACTTAAAAATATAACATAACGTGCACTTTAAATGAGACCCTTAAAATGGCAGAATCCCTGATCAGTGCCCTGACTACTTAACAAGGAAACTGATTGAGACACAATTTATGTATTCTATTTTCTACAATACAACAAATGCATATTTGAAGAAAATGAAAGCGTTTTTTGACCTTGGATGCATTTAAACCTGTTATTCCATACATGCGCAGTGTTGAGATTTAGATCTCAGTCATCGTACAGCATTAGTTTCGGTTCACCACACAAACAATCTTTGCCCTGGAGAAAGATATGTCTGTAAGTTTATTTACTATCTGTAAGCATTCCTATTATGTGTTGACATAATATTTATTCTAGGAAGTTAAACTGTGATCGATATAATATGATAATGAAAGAAAGTACTATCGCATCACATGTACAGCCATTTGAAGATTGCAGTGCACGCATTTATATGTAACTTTATACCAAAGGAATTAATCTTGTTTATTATTTGTCAGTTTTACAAAAAATGAGAAAGCATCACAGAAGTAAACATTCTGGAAATGATTAGCTGCTTCGTGTGTTTGTTTGCTTGTTATCTAGCTGTCTAACTTCTTCAGAGTGACAGAGTTGCGAGGACACCATAGTCCGAGTTAGTTTAGTGGCAGAGTGATACAAACAGTCAGTTGACATGGTAATCCTGGTGGAATATTGCATCGCTCTCAGCCAATCAGATTCGAGAACCAAAAAGAACTGTTGTATAATTATACATATCTTAATATTTTTCCTGCTTTCCTTTTCTTTCCCTATTTCTATATTAACTATTCTTCTTACAATATCTGTATTTATTGTCACTTTGTTTTACAAAATATTTTCTGTACAGCCGCTTTGCAACAATGCAAAGTTCTAAAAGGAAGATTTATAAGGAATGTGTAACCAAAATAAAAATGCAACTGCAAATGCACCATGTGAAAATGAACAATCTTACCTGCTGATACCACATCTGAGAAGTCTTTGCTCCTGCACCCCAGATATTAGTGAACAATTCAAGAACAGGTACTTCCTCCCCTAAATAGTCCAGTTTACGCAAGTGCCCACTTTCCATGATTTCCAAAATCTTCTCTGCCATGCGTTTACCAATGCCTGGAATCTTACATGCCTCCTGTGAACAGACTGAAAACACTGAGTCGAAGGTTTATGTGAATTAAAACAGATGGTAATGGTAATTTTGATGATTAAACTGCTATTACGTTATAATTAAATTAATATAAATTACGTGAATCTTGATATTCAAACTACTGTGCAACAGCAACAATGTTTTTATCACACAAAACATTGTGTCTTAAAATGAAATACAGTAAATGAAAATGAATGGTGGCAAAGACAATTAGTCACCAATTTTCTCCCGATACTTCATGTGAAAACAACACCATACAGGTTTGGAACAAAATAAAAGTGATGAAGGATTGTGTATTTTGAATTTACTTAGTACATTATGAGTGTGATTCTAATGCAATCAACTGTATTATTGTTTACCCAAATAGCCCATATAAATAGCACTTTACATGAGCATCAGATATCAAAGTACTACAGGGTCCAGGGCTCTAGACTAACCTTTTGCACTGGTTGCACTGGTGCGCCTAAGAAAAAAACCTTTTTCTTAGGTGCACCAGCACAAAAGTTAAGTGCACCCAAATTTTTGACCGCATCACATTTAACACGCAGTTTTACCAGTTCACTTTTTTTTAAATCGCTGTCCATATAGGCAAAATTGACAGAGCATTGCTTATGATTTTTGGACCGATCAGGCCTTAACTTAACATTATTCACAAAAAAGTTGTCAATCGTTCTTTTCATCTTCTCTCATCATCTGCGCTACATCCACTCTGTTTAACTGACGGGCCTATAGGCTCCTCACCTCTCTGTCTGACTGCAGCACACGCATTTTCACATGTACACACCAGAGGTAGCGCTAGACTTTTTTGTTGTCCGTCATTTTGACTGACAGGCTAGTAAAAAATCCGTCATAATCTATTATTACCCGTCACTATGGTGCAAGGTGGCTTTACGTGGTAATTAGTATGTTCGTGACGTCATCACGCTGTACTTGCTGTGCTTGAGTCTATAAAAATACTGTACAAAACCGTTTGAATAAAACGAAAGTAAGGAAAATGGTGCAGGGCACACTTAAAGAACGGGAGCTCTGCCATTATCACTACACAAGGAGCAAACATTACGGACAACAACTAATAAGCAGTGAAACAAGTTTTACGTTGTTTATCATGTGCATAGTGTTTGGACTTTTGATCAACCCTTGTATGTTTTGCGATCGGATAACTCCCGGTGCTGCAGACGGGGAGCTCTGTCATCTCACGAAAACATTGTATAAAAAAACTTTGCATGCCGTAGTTTACACAGGACTGGCGGGAAATGTGCATTGATACTCCTTCATTCTTCATGTTATGTGGTTTACTTTGACAAGTGTCCCACAGCGCGACATCCGATGGGTTTTCGCAGATCGCATTACATATGTCTAGTCAGTAACAATGACAGGTGAAAACACGCACGTCCCTTCGCGAGCATATCACGCTCTAATGAAGGGAAACGGGGAGTTACAAATTGCCCTCATTGTAATCCGTCAAAATGACGGACGAACGGCCTTCGGATTTTTCCGTCACTGGTAAAAAAAATCTGTCAATGACAGAGAATTTTCGGTTCCCTTTCTGTCGGTCTCTCGGCGTTGTGTCGAACTGACAGAATGGGGTTTGTCTTGAGAACCTATCATCTTCTGAGTATTTAGAAAACGCCAATGAAAATTGGCGAATTAAATTTGCATGCCGGGCTCCTCCTCGGATGTCCGGGTATAAGAGGGAAGCCGGCGTGCTCATTCATTCACCTTTTGTTCTTCAGAGCCTACGCATCTGATGAGCTTCTCTACGATCTTGGTGATCATTCTTTCTGCTAGAATCTACGACGTGGACAGCGGACGGTCCCTTCCTGCAGTGACTCTCCCCTGGGCGTCTCGGCAGTTCCGGAGGTGTTCGAGCAAATTTCCTTTTCTAAAAGAGCAAATTTCTCCAGCGTGGCTTGTCCCGCTGTTCTCATGGGTGCAACACACTCATCGAGGATGGGGACGGACACAATGCCTGCTTCCAGTACGCTGGGGCAGACGTTGTGGATACGTCCTGCCCACACTGCGGGCGGTGACGATTCAGACGTTGCGTCACAGGTGGCTGTGTTCCCACGGAACTCAGCCACCACCTCGTTTGCTCCCCGTTCCGTGGCGGCAGGACTACGGCAAGCAGCGAGGGTGATATGAGGATAACTGTGAGCGATAATCCATCAGCCACAGGCTCACGGACCGTTCACACCTCGTTGCTCGTCTGACCATTCCCCAGGAGACGGTCCGCCGTCTTATTCCTCAATCACGTATTCAGACACGATGCGTGATGATGAGATGTCTCTTGCAGCATCGGGGGGTGACGTACTGCCATCCGACTCCGACGATTCCTCGGGCTCCCTCCCTCGGGGGGTCGAGCCCAGGAAAAAGCTGACGTCGAGATGTCGGCCATGCTTTCCCGGGCCGCCGTGAGTGCCCGCACTGCCTCTCCCGGCGCTCGCGGCTGGCTACATGGCGCATCGGGTTTGAGCGCGGCTCCAAGCAGCGCCCGCCCCCAGTGCCGTGTTTACCGGAAGTGCATGAGGAACTTTGTAAGACCTGGAACGCCCCTTCCCGGCACGTTTCACGTCAAACAAAGTTCTGTCACCCTCTCTTCCCTCGAGGTTGAGACAGCTGGAGGATACGTCGGTGTCCCCCAGGTGGAGTATGCCGCCGCATTGCACTCGTGCCCGTAGGGGGGGAGCTCGACCTAGACTCCCGTCCAAAGCATGTGGTGTCTCGGCATCTCTGGTGTCGAGAGCTTACTTGCGGCGGACCAAGCTGCCTCCTCTCTCCACGCTATGGCTCCTGCCAGGCCAGGGCGTTGAGAGAGCTCCACGAGGGTAAGACCGACCCAGCGCTTATGCAGGAACTCCGCGCCGCCACCGACCTCGCTCTACGGGCGACTAAGGTGACCACGCGGGCCCTGGGTCGGACGATGTCCACACTTGTGGTCCATGAGAAACTCCTCTGGCCAATCCTTGCTCAGATGAGTAATGCTGAGAAGGTCCGCTTTCTCGACGCACCCGTCTCGCAAGGGGGGGCTGGTTGGTGTTACTGTCGAGCCGCAGTGGCCCCGCTCACCCCCCGCCCGTCGGGGGGGCGCGAGACCCACACGCGGCCTCCCCCGGAGGGTTCTGGACAGTAAGAAGCAGTCCTCTGTGCCGCAACTCGGCCGCCTCGGCCGTCGAGTCCCGTGGACTGTCTGCTTCCCAGCAGCCCTGGTCCTCTTCGACGCCCTCCAGCTCTGGGCGATCCAGTCGCCTCACGCCCGCCAAGTTCAGCATCCGATATACCTCAGTCAGAGGCTAGGATGTTACCGTACTTCGGGCCGAGGTCGCCACCCTTCTAGTGAAGGGAGTGATCGAGCCCGTCTCACCAGCCGAGATGTTCAACGGGTTTTACAGCCTGTACTTCATTGTCCCCAAGAAAGGCGGGGGGTTGCGCCCTATCTTGGGTCTGTGTGTTCTGAACAGGCACCTACACTATAGCTGCCTTTCAGATTGATCACGCAGAAGCGCATCCTGACATCCGTCAGGTGTCAGGACCGGTTCATGGCAGTCGACCTGAAGGACACGTACTTCATGTCTCGATCCTCCCTCGACATCGGCCGTTCCGGCGTTCGAGGGACGGGCATATCAGTACAGGGTCCTCCCCTTCGGTCTGTCCTGTCTCCACGAGTCTTTACGAAGGTCGTGGAAGCCGCCCTCCTTCCCCGTAGGGAAGGAGATGTGCGGGTACTAACTATCTCGACGACTGGCTCAAGTTTTGGCACACTCTCGAGATCTGTTGTGTACACACAGGGACCTGGTGCTCCGGCACCTAGATCGGTGGGGCTACAGGTCAACTGAGAAAAGAGCAAGCTCTCCCCGGTGCAGAGCATCCTCTTTCTCGGTATGGAACTCGACTCTGTGCTCACTAGCGGCCCCGCTAACCCCCCGGGGGGGGCGCGAGACCCGCGACGAGGAAGCCCGCACCCTCACGGCCTCCCAGAGGCAGCGCGACTGACTAGCGCGGCCGATCAGTGTTGAACTGCCTGAAGCTCAGACAGTCAGTGGTCCCCCTGTAACAAGAGGCTCCTGGGATACATGGCATCTTCGGCGGGGGTGGTCCCCCTCGGGTCGATGCACATACGACCGCTCCTTGGAGTTCCTTGGAGAGCGTGGCACACCGGCAGCAGGCGTATGGTCACACGCTTTTCTGCCGACACACCCTAACCCCCTGGTCTCCATGACCTTCTTGCGGACAGGGGTCCCCTTTGGGATGCCTCCCTGCAAGGTTGGGGTGCCGTGTGCAACGGGCAAGCAGTGTCGGGGCAGTGGATGGGCCCCCCGACCTGCGTTGGCATTTCAACTGCCTAGAGTTGTTGGTTGTGCTACTTGCATTGAGGACTACCTCTCGTGCAGGGAAGCACGTGCTGGTCCGGTCGGACAGCACAGCTGCTGTGGCGTATTCTTTCACTCACAGCAGCTAACATGACTCGCCCGACGCCTCCTCCTCTGGAGTCAGCAGGTGATCAGCTCCCTGCGAGCCACACACATCCCAGGCGTCCTGAACAGACAGCCGATGCGCTCTCTCGTCAGTCGACGCCTCGCGGAGAGTGGCGACTCTCTCCCCGTGCAGCCGGCTCATTTGGGGCAGTTCGGCCAGGCACAGGTGGTCCTGTTGCCTCCCCGGACTCCACCCATTGTCCGCTTTGGTACTCCCTGTCCGAGGTACCCTCGGCACGGATGCCACTTGCGCACAGCTGGCCGCGGGACAAGCGGAAGTACGCTTCCCCCAGTGAGCCTCATTGCACAGGTCCTGTTCAAGGCCAGGGAAGAGGAGCATCAAGTGGTACTAGTTACGCCCCTTTGGCCTAACCAGGACTTGGTTCTCAGAGCTGACACTCTGACAACAACTCCCCCCTGGCCGTTCCCCCTGGCGAATGGCTTCCCCAGGGGAAGGGGCACTTTACGGCATCCCAGGCAAAACCTGGTCTCCATGTCTGGACGGGACGAGGAGATCCTGAGTGACCCAACCCCGGTCCGGTTGGGACGTCACTCAGGCTAGGGCTTCGGCCACTGGGCGGCTATACGCCCATAGGTGGCGCCTCTTCTCGTCCTGGTGCTCTTCTCAGCGAGAAGACCCGCGGAGTTGCTCGGTCGGGTACGAGCTGTCCCATCCTCAAGAGAGACGGGGGAGTAAACTCTCCCCCTCCACACTGGGAATGTATGCAGCCGCTATGGCCGCTCATCATGACCCAAGTGCTGGGTAACCTCTGGGACAGCACGACCTGGTCATTAAGTTCCTAAGGGGCGCGAGCCTTACCCGCGCTCCGTACCCTCTTGCGACCTAGGTGGCGGGCCTCAAGAGGCCCCGCCGCTTTCGAGCCTCTCGGGGTTGCTGCTCTTTCTCAGTCTTGATAAAGACGGCTTTCCGTATGGCGCTCACCTCCAAGAGGGTAGGGGATCTACAAGCACCCTCCGTGTCCACAGATTGCCTAGAACTCGGGGCCGGGATTCTCACGTTATCTTGAGACCCCGCCCCGGCTACATGCCCAAGGTTCCCACCACTCTCCCGAGAGACCAGGTGGTGAACCTGCAGGCGCTCCCCACCGGGGAGGAAGACCCAACCCTATCCGTGTTGTGTCCAGTACGCGCACGGCGCCTCTACTTGGACCGCATGCAGAGCCCAGAAGCTCTGAGCAGCTCTTTGTCTGTTTCGGAGGTCAGCAGGACGGCTGTCTCCAAACAGAGGCTGGCGCACTGGATCGTGGATGCCCTCGTTAGGGCATACCGATCTCATTTCGCCCCTGCCCATTGGGGTTGAGGCACACCCCTTGTGGGCACTGGCTCAGGGCGCCTCTCTGGCAGACATCTGCAGAGCTGCGGGTTGGGCTATGCCTAACAACTCCGTGAGGTTCTAATACCTACGTGCGGAACCGGTGTCAGCCCGCATCCTGGCAAGGTGTGGGACCGGCAGCCGGTAGGGCGTACGCCTGCGGAAGCCCTTCCCCCTCCGGGGGGAGCAGTGGCGATCCCGCCTCACTTCTTTCCCCTCGGGTAAAGAACAGGCATTCCATCCATCACTAAGCACCCTTCCAGGGGACAGGCTGGGCAGAGCAGCCCTGCCCCCTTAGGCCGGGGAACAGTTGAGTTATCTCCCACATAGCTCTAACCGGACCTAGTGCTCCAGATGTGGTAACCCCCCCTCCGTGGGCTGTTCCGTCTGATGTATCCTCATAAATGGTTCCCACCTTGGCAACCCATGACCTCCCCAGGTGGACTTCCACCTTGCGGTTAACTCCTGCAGTCCGCACTTTCCTCCCATGAGTTCTCCCCTGATGGTGAGTCCATGTGGTGTCTCCACTAAATCCTCCATACGGTAGGTAGTGGCCTGTGCAGTGTTTTTCCCCAGGGGGGAATAATGCTTACCCAGTGGCCCGTACGGTGCCGGGCGGCTTCTCGCCATTTAGAGAACTAGGCCTCCGCCCGTGACGGCCGGTGATAGGGGCTTCCCAACTTTGTGTAAAGCTCTGGGTCCCCCTACCTCTCCACTGGAGGGTCATAATTTCGCGTTAGCGTCTTCGTCTGACTCACCCAGGCCAGTCAACGTCGCTCCGCAGAGATTGTGACGCGGCTCAGTGCTGTGGCGTTTTCCATAGGAACCCCATTCTGTCGGTTCGACACAACATCGAGAGACCGACAGAAAGGGAACGTCTTGGTTACGGATGTAACCTCGGTTCCCTGATGGAGGGAACGAGACGTTGTGTCCCTCATGCCACAACACTGGCCGCCCACCCCAGCGGTCGGGGGAGGATGCTTTAGGCTCCTCAGACCAACAGGTGAATGAATGAGCACGCCGGCTTCCCTCTTATACCCGGACATCCGAGGAGGAGCCCGGCATGCAAATTTCATTCGCCAATTTTCATTGGCCTTTTCTAAATACTCAGAAGATGATAGGTTCTCAAGACAAACCCCATTCTGTCGGTTCGACACAACGTCTCGTTCCCTCCATCAGGGAACCGAGGTTACATCCGTAACCAAGACGTTAACGCGACCTCTGGTACACACACGTACAGGAAAATCTGGACCACGGCCAATCAGAGTGGGGGTCCGCCCATCACTATCTCTGAATGGTTTAGACCACGATATGGGCCTAATGTGTGTCTCTTGTTGAATCACAGGGAGACTTTTAGAGTCGCAGAGACTTTTTTTCTCCCTCGAACGACTGGTCGCACCGGTGCGACCTCATATTTTTTTTAGTCGCACCATTGAGAAATACGGTCGCACTCTAGAGCCCTGAGGGTGTCCATAGGGGAGGTCCTATCAGGTCACTTTCCCATGGATTCTCCATGGGGTGTCACTGCATTGTTTGTGTCACATGTGTTACCAGGGGTGTTAACTTACCGTCAGCTAAACCCTGAATTCTCGGTTGATTAACCCAAACCTTGCTTACTCTGGGTATGTCGGTTCCAAATCACCTGAGAAGAGTTAGTTTAATCAACCTCCTGAAAGATACCCATAGTTAACGCGCGCTCACAGAAACAACATGAAGACATTGTCAATGGATCACAGATTTCACGAGACACCATGGAAATGGCCGGGAAGCTTAAAGTTTTTGACTGTAAAACAACTTTATAAATCAGAGTTTTTTTTCACAGACTTAAATCTGCATCAGTGTATAAAGTGCGGGTTAAAAATCATAAAATTAAATTATTTAGGTTATGTGTTTATAAAACTATAAATGCTATAAATTAATTATTTAATTAAAGATATAAATATTTTAAATATATGCACTATTTTTATACTATAATATTTAAAATATATACTCATCATGGCTATCTTTGTTACATAAACCAGAGATGTTTGTAACTGTAATTTTAACGTGTTTACCATGGTATTTTACCAAAATTGTGTTGTGTATATGTATCACATTGGTAATTTTGAAGGCAGTATTAAACCTCTTTTTTGTTCCTTCTCTGTATGTTCCTTAAAAAATATACCTTTATTTGGTTTTCTGAAAACTGATTTTGCATTGTATCAGCTTTATTTGCAACAGTTGCTGATGTAGTCATATTAATGGAGACTAATTAATTCTAGAAACTACTACATTGGTCATAATTTTGGGGAAAAAAATGTGAAATGCTTTTCAGTACACTACACTATGTATGATAATTAATTTACAGCAGAGGATGAAGGTCTGCTGTGACATGAGGTAGAGGTTTAAAATGTTAGGCCCAGTCATATATACATAATAATCATGTAGCCTTTATATATCCCTTTCGAATACACATACATTTAGGTTTTTTGTTTGTTTCTTTTGACTTAGTTTGCTAAAAGGCCATGGCTTTCCAAATGTTAAAAGAGGTGGAAATGTCCTATTCTGAAAGGCTAATTGTAATTTGGAGAAAGGCCTTTCAATGCTAAACTGTAGGAGGAGGCTGATGATCAGAAAGACATTTTTACGGAATACAGTCAGTATGAAAAACCTTAAGTTTAAGTTTTTTATGTATTTTTTTATGTAAATGGATTTAAAATTATAATAAGAATTTAAATATGTGAACAATATGCCATGGTAATCCCATTGGGGGGGGGTCACCTAATAAAGCCTCGGAAACCTGCCAGCCTGGGAATCGAATTTGCAACCTTTGAAGTTTTAAATCTGTCTCTCTGACCATTAGGCCACAACTATCTTAGACCCAATGCATCAAATATTGCATAATAAGTGGACAAGAGTAATGATGTGCAATCCTCAGGAGTTAAAATACTTCACTATTAACATCCTTTAACTGTAGGAAATTGCAAGATGTGTATATTTATCCAGTGATATTTGGAGATGTTTTAACAAACCTAATTCAAAGTATATACAATATTTAATATAAATAGCCTACATAAAGTTTAACAATAACAGCTTACATTATTTTATTTAAAGATTATTTCATTATTTCATACGTAATCTGTGCTTCCACGCCCACTTGATGCTCATCAAAAACGCACACACATGCGCAGACAACCCCTAAAGCTTAGTAACATTTCCTTAAAATGAACTAACCCTGGAACATAACCTGCTCCGGAGCAGGTTATCTTCAGAGAGTAAGTTGCTATGGTTACTTACATACCCTCAAAGTTATCTCTGTTTTTGGAACCGAAAGTTGGGGTTATCCGGTAACTAACCCTTAAATTTACCCGGGTATGTCACATAACCAACTTTCTGGAATACACCCCAGGTATAAAGGTCTGCTCACACAGACAGTACCTTGGGTTAAGTTCTGGGTTAAGAATGTAGAAGGTTGGCACAAGAACATCGCAAAGGAAGAACCATGCTACACTACCACCTTTAATAAACTCTTTTACAAGCACTTGGACCTGCTTTCTTCATTTGTGTACTAGGATATTTCTAGTGCATTGGCAAGCCACCCAACAACTGCTCAGCCAAATTCAAGAAAATCTAACAGTGAGTACAAGATGACAGAATTTTTGAGTAAACAATTACAGCAACACAAATTAGCACCTCAGTAAACCCTATGGGGCAGTTTCCCAGCCAGGGCTTAAACCTACTCCCAGACCAATTTAAATGTTAGCGGTGTCTTGAACGAAAACAACTTGCACTGAAATGTCTTAAAATATATCAGTGTGATTGTTTTGTCTCAGGATGCACACAGTTATGTTTGTTTGTAAAGTATGCTTTTAAAAACTTATATATCGTAATTTAACTAAGCCCTAGTCAGGGCTCTAGAGTGCGACCAATTTGGTCGCACATGCGACCTAATTTCTCAATGGTGCGACTAAAAAAATTCTGAGGTCGCACCGGTGCGACCAGCCGTTGGAGGGAAAAAAAGTCTCTGCGAAAGTCTCCCTGTGGTTCAACAACAGACACATTAGGCCCATATCGTGGTCTAAACCAATCAGAGATAGTGAAGGGCGGACCCCCCTCTGATTGGCCGTGGTCCAGATATTCCTGTACATGTGTGTACATTTGAAAATGCTGTGCTGCAGTCGGACAGAGAGGTGAGTAGCCTAGGCCCGTCAGATAAACAGAGTGGATGTAGCCGCGGATGATGAGAGAAGATGAAAAGAACGATTGACAACTTTTTCGTTAAGAATGTTAAGATAAGGCCTGATCCGTCCGAAAATCATAACCAATGCTCTGACATGCTAGACTGCGACTAAATGGTCTTATTTTGCTACAAATTTTCCTGCCAGTGCGACAAGTTTTTCTTAATGGTCACACCGGTGCGACTGTCAAACTGATCAATATATAATTTTTGCGTATTATAAATTTAATGCGCAGAAATGTTATATTGCGCAAGCTGCGCATCCAGTCACTCATTTTCGTCTCCCCTCCTTCAACCACTCCTTATCTATCAGTGCCCCCGCCCCCAAAGACGTAATTCGCGGGTTATGGGTAAGAGGCAAAGGACCGAAAGAGCAGACGAGTGAAGTGCTCAATCTTGCAACTGAAATAAATATGCAGAATACAAGAATTTCCCCTGCTAAGGTACAAAGCAGCAAAGATAACGAAATGTGTTGCAAGTATTGTATGCATGTGAAGCTAATGCAGGAAACACGTGTTTAAACTTTAAGCACTGAACTATTGTATAAAGATCTCTAACAATACTGCAAAGCATACAAAACGGTATAAATTATGCTAAATACTATTTATTTGTGAGTCGCTATTGATAAAAGCCAAACGTGTATCAATGCAGCTTTAAGGAAGAATAATCACTAAAAGCCTTCAGGTCTCGCGGGTTGTTTGAGATATGCGCGCGCCCAGAGAGTCAGAGCACAAAATACTAAACGGAGTTCTCTTTCACACATTCTTCCTCTGAAACGGACATATTAACACAAAATAACCTAAAAATTTCCATATTAACAAGAAACCTTGTAAAGGTATTCAGTTTGTTTCGTGACCAAACAGTTGGGAAACAAAACACGTGTTCCAGTATATTGCGCGAGCTCTTAAAGGGGCAGCAGCATAATAAAGATCTCTGTTTATCATGTTCATCAAACAACAACGGACGGGCCCAAAAACACTTACTGATATTAAAGGAATTGTGTTCTCTTATAGGAGTCGTTCACAACAAATAAAGGAAGAAAGTAGCTTTAAGAAAGATGTGCTTTAAATATGGTAAAGTGTTGAAAGAGAGTTTACATATACAATAAAAATAATTCAATCATAAACAATGATTTGTATTAATTTCTAATTGATTTACTAATGTGTTAAACACATTTTAATGAAGTTTTAGTCATTCTTTTTTCTTACCTCACCCCACGACTCTGGTGCTATCAAATTAAGGACTGGTGCCACCAACTGAATAACTTGGTAGCACCAGTGCCACCTCTCTCAAGTGTTAGTCTAGAGCCCTGCTTTCTTGTAGAATTGTGCTTCAAATAAAGAACTTTATGTTGACCAGATTGTTAGTTAATCATTTACAAGTCAATATTGCCTATATGGACAGCGATTTATTAAAAAAAGTGAACTTGTAAAACTGCGGTGTTAAATGCGATGCGGTCGAAAATTTGGGTGCACCTAACTTTTGTGCACCAGTGCAACCAGTGCAAAAAGTTAGTCTAGAGCCCTGCTAGTCCTATTTAAAATTGATCCCTGTCTGGGAAACCGCCCCCAAAACATTCAGTGACACATATTCACTTTACTTAAACTGACCTCATATGAAGTGATGGGCTTATGATAGCTCTTAAGGGCATTGATTGCTTTAGTGTAGCCCAGAGCTCTCCATTTATCGCCTGTGTGCATATAAGCTTTAGCCAGTGGCTCCAACTTGTCTGTAATGTGCTTGTTATGGTTTTCCCCTTTACTAGTTGACGGCTGCGAACAAACCCACTTCCCAGACAAAACTGGATTCTCTGCCAAACTCAGTTCTTGGTTGCTGTCAGATGGGTGAATGCCACTGATCAAGGCTTCTAAGTCCTTCTGTGATACCCCATCTTCCTCATCATGTTCTTCCTGAATGTGAAAATAAGTCATTTAAAATCTTTGTGTTAAAAAAAACACAACATACATTTAAGAAGTGGTCCCACTCTTTCTCACTGTTTCTCTGAGATCTACTTGAGTTGGAACCAACAGATCCTGTGCTGCTTCCTCTGACACTGCGGCAACCACAGGCTCATGTGACTCCACAGCAAGAGCAATTGGGAGACTACAGAAAAACACTGCGTGTAACTGGACATGCTTATTAAATAATTACAGTGTTTAAGTGGACATGCTCATTAAATATATTTTTCTTTCCAATTTCTCAACAGAGGAAATATGTAAATTAAACAATAGTCTGCCAAACAATATATCGACCACAAGCATTTGGTTATATGGTTAACTTTGCACAAGTAAGCAAATGGTGCCCTACCTCTCAGGAGGAAGGAGGCTGTAGTCTTCAGAACCTAATAATCTTTTCTCATTGATGCAGGCACTCAACCAAGTGCATTTCACCAGCTGAACACCAGGGGGAAGTCTTTCTACTTTTAAGAGCCTCAAAGCTCTCTCACCATTTACAGAATCGTCCACTACCACATGTGTACAGTTGAGTGAGAATATGGACATGGACTGTCCTCCATTTTGGGTGATCTGCCGATGAAATATTTCACACCTGGCTTTCCCTATACCAGCTGGAACAATGTATACTGTGACTCCCTTAAAAACTGTGTCTGAAAGAAAAAGAAGAGACTATTAAAACACTAAAACTACTTTTAATAAATATATCATAATAATAAAACTGTGTAATTAAACTGTAAATGTCAGAGAGAGCACAGCTGCTATTAATGTTTTAATAGAAAAAAATGTTCTTATGTAATAGAGAAACTTTATCCTACAGTTGTAATAATTACAGTAGCTCTATGCTGCTAGCAAAGCAATAACTACACAATTGACACTTCTCAAAGCCCTCCCCCTTTTGCTATGTCTGACATCAGCCAAAGCGCTCCCACTGCACTAAAGAATTTTTATAGTGAAATAATACTAAGTTTTAAGAAGTCTTTATTGTTGTACATTATGACAACTAAGATTTCACAGTGACATGACTTATATAGCTAGGATCATGTTCGTACAGTCAGGGGCGGATTTAGGGATTTGGGGGCCCTAAGCAAATCCATGTATAGTGGCCCTAAACTATGTGCCATTTTACTTTACTGCAACCCTTATTTTCTTCCTCCTCAAAGCACACAATTTTTCATCCCCTGTCAAAGTGACAGAGGAAAACTAAGCTTAATAAACACAGATAATCACCAATTAAAAAATATTTGCTTAATAGGACTAGGTGTTATAATCCCACTATTTCAGGAATTGCCCAATAGGACATTTCCCACGCCTAATGCATGACAGGGAAATAATAATGAATTCCCAAATGAAAAAAAAGAGTAGTTCACTGAGCTTTGAACGATTCACCGATTTCTTACATTCTGTGTAAACAAATTGGTTCAAAGGAGTCATTTGTTTGCGAGTCTTTCTGATCACAATGTGCATTCATACTGACGAACTCGCTGTGTACAGAATAACGCTGATTCAACAAGCCAACTTCACAGCTAAAAATATTACAATGATGTACAGCAAGTTCATTTAGGAAACCTTTTAAAGAAATTTAACGTAAAAACACAGCTAATACAGCTCCTAATATAGCTCTTTTACTGAACTCTTCAGCGTTTCACTGTGCTGGTAACGAAACAGCGCCTGCATTGTGGCGTAATGCTGCAACTGCAGTTACAAATGACAATCTGTTTAATGCACGCAGTGTTTTTAGTGAAGTCTCGACATATTTTTGACGAGAGTCTGGGGAAGCACGAAATTTGGCTGAGGCCAGGGGTGGATTTAGTGATTTGGGGGCCCTAGGCAAATCCATGTATGGGGGCCCCAACTATGCACCATTTTATTTTACTGGAACCCTTATTTTTCTTCCCCCTAAGAAGAACACAACTAAACCAGTCAAAGTGACAGGGGAAAACTAAGCTTAATAAACACAGATACTGACTAATTAAAAATATATATAATAATGAAATCCCAAATGAAAAACATGGGATAAGTGTCTTAACAAAACACTTATATTAAAGTTCTAAAAAAATATATGAAATGAAAAGTAATAAGTTATATGAAGCATTAAATTTATTCAATCAAACAGAAAAGTTGAACATTTTAATATAAGCCTTTTTTATGAGACTTTTTAGCCCATAAGTAACCAGTCTAACTAAATGAGCAAAACTCATTCACACCCTACGTTCTCTTGTAGTTCACTGAGCTTTGAACGATTCACTGATCTCTTACATTCTGTGTAAACGAATTGGTTCAAAGGAGTCATTTGTTTGCGAGTCGTTCTGATCACAATGTGCGTTCATACTGGCGAACTCGCTGTGTACAGAATAACGCTGATTCACCGAGCCAACTTCACAGCTAAAAACATTAGAATGATGTACAGCAAGTTAATTTAGGAAATCTTTTCAAGAAATTCAAGAAAATGTAAATTGAACGTAAAACTCCTGAACAGCCGTGAAACAGAGCTAATACAGCTCCTAATATAGCTCTTTTACTGAACTCTTCAGCGTCTCACTGCTGGTAACGAAACTGCGCCTCCATTGTTTCATAACTGCAGTTACAAATGTCAATCTGTTTAATAATGCACGCAGTGTTTTTTGTGAAGACACTCGACATATTTTTGATGAGAGTCTAAGGTGGCACGAAATTTGATTGAGGCGGCCGCCTCCAAATTCTTTATGAAGGAAAAACCCTGATCTGAGATTATTATATACAAAGTGTGCCCTCTCTCCGTACTTTCATGCATTTAAATGTGACCAAATTTCTGCACTAATGCGTACAGTACGAATCGTTAGCACTGCACTGACGTTATTATATTATGTCTTTATGTTCCCATTGGTATGCGCAGCGGAGCCAAACAACCTTTCTACCTTTGATCTGGCCCTCTCCTACCAAGCGCACAGCGCTCTTTGTTTGACAGATGTTTTGGTCGTCAGTCATTACAACTGTTGTCGGTGTTCATGGAGAAATACTCACCGGCACATTATCATTGCTCGTGGCCGGGAGCAGGGCTCTAGAGTGCGACCAATTTGGTCGCACATGCGACCTAATTTCTCAATGGTGCGACTAAAAAAAATCTGAGGTCGCACCGGTGCGACCAGCCGTTCGAGGGAAAAAAAGTCTCTGCGAAAGTCTCCCTGTGGTTCAACAACAGACACATTAGGCCCATATCGTGGTCTAAACCAATCAGAGATAGTGAAGGGCGGACCCCCCTCTGATTGGCCGTGGTCCAGATATTCCTGTACGTGTGTGTACGTTTGAAAATGCTGTGCTGCAGTCGGACAGAGAGGTGAGTAGCCTATAGGCCCGTCAGATAAACAGAGTGGATGTAGCCGCGGATGATGAGAGAAGATGAAAAGAACGATTGACAACTTTTTCGTTAAGAATGTTAAGTTAAGGCCTGATCCGTCCGAAAATCATAACCAATGCTCTGACACGCTAGACTGCGACTAAATGGTCTCATTTTGCGACAAATTTTCCTGCCAGTGCGACAAGTTTTTCTTAATGGTCGCACCGGTGCGACTGTCAAACTGATCAATATATAATTTTTGCGTATTATAAATTTAATGCGCAGAAATGTTATATTGCGCAAGCTGCGCATTCAGTCACTCATTTTCGTCTCCCCTCCTTCAACCATTCACTTATCTATCAGTGCCCCGCCCCCAAAGACGTAATTCGCGGGTTACGGGTAAGAGGCGAAGGACCGAAAGAGCAGACGAGTGAAGCGCTCAATCTTGCAACTTAAATAAATATGCAGAATACAAGAATTTCCCCTGCTAAGGTACAAAACAGCAAAGATAACGAAATGTGTTGCAAGTATTGTATGCATGTGAAGCTAATGCAGGAAACACGTGTTTAAACTTTAAGCACTGAACTATTGTATAAAGATCTCTAACAATACTGCAAAGCATACAAAACGTTATACATCACGCTAAATACTATTTATTTGTGAGTCGCTATTGATAGAAGCCAAACGTGTATCAATGCAGCTTTCATGAAGAATAATCACTAAAAGCCTTCAGGTCTCGCGGGTTGTTTGAGATATGCGCGCGCCCAGAGAGTCAGAGCACAAAATACTAAACGGAGTTCTCTTTCACGCCTTCTTACTCTGAAACGGACATATTAACACAAAATAACCTAAAAATTCCCATATTAACAAGAAACCTTGTAAAGGTATTCAGTTTGTTTCGTGACCAAACAGTTGGGAAACAAAACACGTGTTCCAGTATATTGCGCGAGCTCTTAAAGGGGCAGCAGCATAATAAAGATCTCTGTTTATAATGTTCATCAAACAACAACGGACGGGCCCAAAAACACTCACTGATATTAAAGGAATTGTGTTCTCTTATAGGAGTCGTTCACAACAAATAAAGGAAGAAAGTAGCTTTAAGAAAGATGTGCTTTAAATATGGTAAAGTGTTGAAAGAGAGTTTACATATACAAAAAAAATAATTCAATCATAAACAATGATTTGTATTCATTTCTAATTGATTTATTAATGTATTAAACACATTTTAATGAAGTTTTAGTGATTCTTTTTTCTTACCTCACCCCACGACTCTGGTGCTATCAAATTAAGGGCTGGTGCCACCAACTGAATAACTTGGTAGCACCAGTGCCACCTCTCTCAAGTGTTAGTCTAGAGCCCTGCTTTCTTGTAGAATTGTGCTTCAAATAAAGAACTTTATGTTGACCAGATTGTTAGTTAATCATTTACAAGTCAATATTGCCTATATGGACACCGATTTTAAAAAAAAGTGAAGTTGTAAAACTGCGGTGTTAAATGCGATGCGGTCGAAAATTTGGTTGCACCTAACTTTTGTGCTGGTGCACCTAAGAAAAAAGTTAGGCGCACCAGTGCAACCAGTGCAAAAAGTTAGTCTAGAGCCCTGGGGAGAGTGCTGTGTCTGGCGGGAGAGAGATACGCTACTGCTGTAGGAGCAGCGGTGGTGTTTGTGTGGGGAAAAAGCAGAGACTTTGGCAACAATCTTTTGTAAATCGTCTTTTTTCCTCTCCGCCGGTGTAGCTGCGTTCTTTGTTGTTGTATTTCCCTGCGACTTTAACTTCGTTTTGCAGCTAATGTACCACACAGTGACACTCTCGCTATGGGGAGTTCTACTAATTCTGCCGTTGCGTTAACTTTCTCTAGTGTCGAACTCTTCTCGCGCATATACGGTGCTAATGGAATGATCCACTCTAATCTATACATTTGATGATTACTTGGGGCTCTACGTGGCTAGTGACATGGCTTATTGGTTAAGTCCGCCCCTTCCTTTTGGAGGCCCCTGGTAGTTTGGGGCCCCAGGCGAATGCCTACCTTTGCCTAATGGGTAAGTCCGCCCCTGCGTACAGTGAGACGGCCAGCAACAATCGCGAAGGACTTTTTAAAACCGCATAATGTGCAGCCAGTTAAACTCTATGGTTTGATTCTGGCGAATAGCAACTGGGGGAGCAGCACGCATTGTTTTTACTTCTGATAGTACAGTGGCAGTTTTTTGGAAGCCTGCTTAAATGATTGAAATCGATCTCGGTGGTCTAAATTCATAAAAAATTAGGCAGGAGACCGTGAGAAAAGTTGGAATTGAATATACAAGGCAGGCTACTAACTGCTAATCACCTGAAAACAATGCACAACGGAGCGCATGAAGGGACAAACATCTCGCGCTTTTTGTTTTTATCTGCATATTGAGGTAAACTTTGGATAAGTACGACGTTGAGGCAGTTCTTCTGGCATATTCATTTTATCCCTAATAATATATAAACATTCAATTAAAATAATAACATGCTAAAGTTAAAAAGGTCAATAAATATACAAGTAATAAAAAGATGTGCTAGTGTATTTAGGCCTTTTTACAAAAATTGATAAGAGGGGAGCCATTTTTTCTTGACATACTCAACTTGGCATTAAATTTTTTAAGAAATATTAAAGGGGTCATATGACACGGCTATAACGAATACTATCGTTTGTTTTAGATGTAATGCAATGTGTATAAGGTTAAAAAATGCTGTATTTCCACATACCGTGCATGTTTGTACCTCCTCTTTGTCCCGCCTCTCTGAAACGTGCAGATTTTTTTACAAAGCTCATAGCTCTGAAAAGTGAGGCGTGCTATGATTGGCCAGTTAACCAGTACGTAGTGATTGGTCGAATACTGCAAGCATGTGATGGTAACGCCTCTTACCATATTTGGAACATCAGGTTCCAAAGCAATTGTACTGACAGGTACGCCCACCTAAAGATGACTTGCAAATGAATGTGTAGGCCTACACCGTTTCCAAACATTTGTCACTTGTTGAATGTTTGGGCATTTCAATATTAATTAACACATGGTCTGTAAATGCACGTGGTTCTTTACGTAGACTGAACTTTGCGCTGCATGATACAAAAAATAATAATAAAGTAATATAATCTAAATCACCGCATATAACAAGCACGGCGCAGACTTTCTGAACTTGTCATTCACAGCACTGAAAGCAAGCGTGCAAGCGAGTAAATTAATGTGTGATTGTTTTTTGATGCATCAATGTTGTGCTGCACTTGCGCTGTACCCTTAACCACCTGGTGTCGTCCCCACACGCATTCGACTATCAGTCGACTATAGGGATGTGCGCTACGACTAATTTGACAGTCGTTTAAACTAAAGTTTTGTAACTGTGTAGTCGACTAGTCTAAAACTAAGAATGGCCCAGAAGGCGGTCCAAAAACTTTGCTTAGGGCCTATGTAATACATTTAAAGACTTAAGAATGCAGGCTATTAATCAAACTGTTCATATCCCATATTTAATGTAGCTAAAACATATGTGTTCCACTTTCCTTACTTTATGATCATAGATATTTCTGCATTTGCTGATGCGCCAGCCCTGACTGGATCATTTTATTGGCTGCAAGAAGTGATGTGATGAGCATTTGTTTGCTTAGGGTTTAAAATATGTAGCCTATACAAATCAATTTTATTTTCTCCTTCTCCTGTTTTTTCGGACTCTAAAAGTTCAATTAAATTTTAGTAATCAAATTAAATACAATTTTAGTAAAAGTCTGTCTATCATAAAACTTAAAATATTTAACAACAATTAATTAAAAGCTTAAAAACGAATGTTTCATTATTTGTTTATTTAAATGACGTTGAATGAAAAAAACATTGCTTTTTTTAATTATGTCGCAATTTAAGTAGCCTACAAGTTATAATTAGGGCAGGCCAATAGCCTATCAACAAACAAGATAGCCTACATTATATCATGTTTTTATTATTTATAAAGCAAAGCAATTTGTGTAAACAAAGCGAATAGAAAGCAATGGAAAAAAGTACAGAACAAGCTACACAACGCATTAGATCCCGCCAAGAGCGAATGAAAAAGCACCTAATACTGCCCATATTAGCTCATTTATAGAGCATAGGCTAAACACTCGAGTACGCGTGTGATGATGTTAATATTATTTTGCAAGCATTATGCTCGGATGAAGTCGGCTCAATGTTTGTGAACAATTACTCAGTCTGAGGAATCTGCGCAAACTCTGCAAGGGCACACAGATACTGTAACGGTGCCAAGCAATCATGTTTGTTCCAGCGCTTTTTTTGTGACAAATATTATAATAAAATACATTTCAAAGTTCTGTGAATCTAAAAGCTGAGACATTTTCATCTCAAGTTTTATTGAGAGTGCTCAAGATGCATTCTGACATCAAATAAAGTCAATCCGTCTTCCATGCATTTTAAATATTAAAATATTGATATTTAGTAATTGCTTACATAACTGTGTGTAGCTTTAGATCATTATCTACTTTTTCGTTTTATGCCAGCATTCCACGCTTCCGTCCACATTTTCCGCATCGCGTCAATAACCCAATACAGTATGGTTACGCATGGCTCCAGTGAAATTATTATTATGCAACTTTGATATGACATAGTTTGCATAAAACCTACCCGTTTTCAGAACACCCCCACAACTAGTCTTTCAAGAGGTCAATTCTGAGCGTGCTGCAATTGGCACAAAGGAAACGCATGCTTGATCGGACCTCAAATTAAAACATTTCGTTCCTGATACACTTTTAAAGACTATTAATAATTCTTTTATCAAACATATTGTTTTAGTATGTAATTTAAAAGGGTTTTGGACAAAACATTAAAATGAAAGTAATTTCAATCATGACATTTTCTGTCATTTTTTCGTGTAATCGACTGTTGTTTTCAATGTCGACTAGTAGGAGCTTACCATTTAAATGACTAGTTTGACTGACAATTCTGATTCGACTATGTAAATCTTTATTCAGGGATACCCCTAATAACAATTTACTTGATACAGAGCGTGGAGGGGCCCCACACATTGCATTGCATATTAGATTTAGGGCAACACAGGCAACAGCACAAGTGAAGAAATGTATGTAATGTCTGCTAAAATTCATAAATGTTCATAAAATCTAATTCATTTTGGTGTTCTTTAAATTATCTTGATATAAATTACATAATTGACCCTTCGCCTAGAGTTTGATTGATTATAACGCCGATATTATGCGAGCCCTGTTGCTATTCACCATTCTGTTGGTTGTGGCTATTTAGCTACCGCCACTGGGCTTGCGCACTTCAATACTGCATAATTTTTAACAGTTAATTAGATCAGCGCTTTGGCTGATGTTGAACGTAGCAAAACAGGGCGGGCTTTGCGCAGGGTCAAAAATATAATGTACATTGAGATTCCAAGCAAGCAATCCTTGGTGTTTCGAGTCTGACGTCATCACGGTGATTTTAACAATCATAGGTAGTTTAGATGGTTAGAGTAAGGTTATGGTTAGGGTGTAGGTTAGGGTAAAGGTTTCGTAAGACTTGAAACACCAAGGATTTAGTCAAAACCAACAAGCCACGCCCACGGATCTGACTCGAAACACCAAGGATTTAGTGAGAGCCCATTTCAACGTCTCGGTTGAGTATAGACCATATATAGTCCGGCTATGAGTAACCCACTTCTAGCCCAAATAACCTTGAATTTGGTAACATGTCGTTTTTGCCTAAAAATACTTGTATGATATTCCATCATGTAAACAAAACCAACAGTGATTAAGGCTTTTGGTTTTATTTCTTTGACATGTTTTGTGCGTAGCCACGATCTAGCTCCAATTAAGACCGACTATTTGTAGCCCACGTGTAGTCAAGACTGGTTCATTTTCGGTCTTTGGCCAGTTAGCGCAGAGATTGTTGATGTATCTTATCATGTTCTATATTTAAAAAAAATCAGCAAGTCAAATATCAAATGTAGTGTCATTTCATTACATGGTCGATCTGTAGTCATGATTTAGCTCTGAATCGGATGGGCTATGTGCAGTCTGCTTTTAGTCCACCCAGCGAAATCGAGGCAAAGTCTAATTTCAACAGCTTGGTTTAGTCCTGATTCAGACGAGTTTAGCCAAAAAGTGGTTTGTTTTTTATTACATTAATTTTATGACAAAAATAGTTTGTTATGACATCATCAAATGCACATTCTACAATATTATTTTTCTTTCATTTTAACAAATTAAACATAAATGCAATTACAATTCTTGACTTCTGGCAACGCGAGACTTGAAAGATAGTAGCATCACTGTTGCCAGATCTCGCGTGAACGCGTCTTTTGAATTGAGAGAGCATTTCGTGTGGGACGGAGTGTGGAGAGTATCGGACAAACAGCAAGCGTGATAGGACATTCCTGCTCTTGTCTTGTAAGTATGTGTGTTTTCGTTTTCTTTTGTGTTCATTATTTTTATCTACAATATTTGTTATCGTGTGTAGGAACACTATCATTTTAGCGGCTTAACAGTGTGGAGTCATGTTGTGGTTAGCTTAAACGTGAACTTACATGCCAGTGTTTCCGTGTGGCCATAAACTCTAATTATCAGAATCCAACATGTGCAACCTATTAGAATTTTATATGAAAGCCATTAATATATTTTATTCTTTAGATCATTATGATATAGAAAAATGAGCTTTGTTTTTGGTAAGGTAAGTTTTAATAAGAAGATGATCTAGCATGCTTTGCATAAAACAAAGAAATGTATGGCATTGTATAAAGACAATATAATACGATTATTAAAAACTTGAAAAAAAGTTATGTTGCACATCCCTAGTGTGCCTCCAAGCTAAAGACAATGACTCCAGTTTTAATTACTGATATTAAAGTAAAAAATACTTTTCTCATGCATGTTTTTATTTTCTTATTTGGCAGATGATCTGATAATCAACTTCCCAGCAAGCACCAGGGAGAAGATGAGAGGGGATGAAGAAATAAAACCAACCATTCATATTTTCCTTAAAGTTCATTGTTGGTTGTTTGTTCGTTAAAATAACTAAACCAACAAAAGGGTTAACCTTTTAATTTCGCTATTGATTTGTATTAGATTTATTATTTTAGAATAGGGTTAAGTTATTTACATTTTTATTTTGTCATTTTTAATATGTTATATCTTAAGTTGCTTTTGGACAATTTTCCATATTTTTATCATTATCATAATCGATAATATTTATTGTAACTATATTGTATAAATAACATTTTATTTTCTTCCTTCCATGTTTTTATTTTTCAGAGTTATTAAATGTTCTTAATAAAAGTTTTAAGTTGTTTTGATGAATAAAAATATTTTTGTAGCCATTGTTTTTTTTTCTATTTGATGACGTTATCGTTATATGCTGTCTAATTGATGACTAGCCTATTCTAAAGTTATGGTTAGACGTCTATTAGATTTTCACTGACAGCCCAAATTTAGTCTTGTTTTAGCCTAGACACATATTCACCGTCTATTAGACGATACACGTAGTCGTTCAATAGCTGTCTAATTGATGACTAGTCTATTCTTATGCTATAGTTAAACGTCTATTAGATTTTCACTGACACCCCACATTTTGCCTTGACGTCTGGGCTGTGTTTGGACGGCTATTAGACGCGAAATTGCTTGCTGGGGCTTTTCTCAAGTATGTCCCATTATGAGAATTGGACCTGCTATTGATTCAGTAGGAGTCCTCTTGAGAGGTGTCGCATCCTTCCATTCACTAGGCCTTGGTCTCTTCACTTTAAGAAAATCTTTTAGGATACCATAACCCTCCATGCCGGCCAGGGAAAGCTCCTTTGAAAAATACAAAACAAATATCACGATCACAGATAACGTTACAGATCGAACCTGCAGTCGTGTCAAGACCACATAAAAAGATTATCCTTTAACCTGTTACTAGAAGGCTACGCAAACACTGACCATAGACTAACGTTACTTTATGGCAAAACAGGTATGCTTCTGTCAAGAAGCGAGGATCGATGTGCAATTGTGCATAAAGCAACACATGGCTGTACTAGAAATACAATATATCAAGAATTACATTTTAAACAGTAATGCGTTAACAACATAAGTAAATAAAAACAATTCCACATACCTAACCCTTCTCGTTCAAAGAAAAAACATACTGTATGTGAATGTCACTACTCTATATGTACCGGAAACACTGTTTGTACTGCGCATGTTCGAAAATGTGTCTACTTCCGGTCAAAACTATTTATGGCAGTTTCGGGTGTTTCGTTGACAGTTGTGTCATTACTCGATCGGTACCGGTGTCGAGTAGTGATGGGAGAAACGAAGCTGTTCGTAACTTTGAATAAATTCCTTCGCAAAATGATTCAGGTTTTCGAAGCGTTCGAAACACCGTGAGCTGGTGCCACCTACTGGTAAAAAGCTTGTAAAAGCATCGAGATCTCAGGCAAAACTCAATGACAGATTATACAAAAAGTTGCTAACGTTTTCTTAAAATTGTAAGGTAATTTAAAATGAACTACCCAGTTAGGACATGTACATCTGTAAGATGTCTGCTAAAGATCTGGGCCCGTATGTATAAAGCCACACAGAGTCAAATTGTACTTTTAAGTGTGTCAAAATTCTAAGAATGACATAATTTTACTCTTATTCTTACACTTAAGAATAAGAGTTATTCATAAAGGTTCATAAGTGTTAAGACTAGGTCTCAGCTCCTAAATTATTTAAGAGAGCTGAAGAGGTCTCCTAAAATAGTTAGGAGTAACAAGATGGCAGCTGAGAGGAGGCTGCGCACTTTCCAACAACGGAAGAATGTTTTGGAATTATATGATGACAGGGAGTTGATAAAACGTTACAGGCTTGATCGTCAAGTTATTGTTTTTGTTACCGACTTAGTCAGAAATTCTATAACTTCTCCCACTCTACGAAACAATGCTTTAACTGCAGAAATGAAAGTAGTAATGACTCTGCATTTCTTGGCGACTGGAAAAATGCAGCAATGCACCAGTGATGACTTGGGGCCATCACAGTCCACAGTTAGCAGGGTCTTAAATACCACTGTTGCAGCCCTAACCACACCAGACATAGTAAGGCAGTTCATCGACTTTTCAACTGACCTTCAAACAATACAGCAAAAGCAAGCAGATTTTATGAGGATTGCAGGCTTCCCTGGAGTTGTTGGAGCCATTGATGGCACCCAGGTTCACATTATTGCTCCAACTGTGAATGAGGAGACATATGTCAATCGAAAAGGATTCCACAGCATCAATGTTCAAGTTGTAATTGATGCCAATTACAAGATTCTAGATCTTGTAGCAAAATGGCCAGGGTCAACGCATGATGCTCGGGTTCCTTCCCAGAACCCCTTTCACTGGGTTATTCGAACAAAATTATGTTCGCTCTGGATGTCATCTGCTGGGTGACTCGGGTTACCCTTTAAAACGCTGGCTTCTCACCCCTTACAGAAGACCACAAGGAGAACAGCAGCTCAATTATAACAGGTATTGTATTGGACTGAACTAAGATACCAATTTTGTTCAATGAGTGCATTCTTGACTTCTCTGAGCTATGTTGTTTTATTGTTTTTGCATCATCAAGAGCACACAAAGAAACAAGAGCAGTGGTGGAGAGAGGAATTGGACAGCTGAAAAGGAGATTCCATGTCCTTCATGGAGAAATTCGACACTGCCCTGAGCGTGCTAGTCGCATTATGGCTTGTGGCATTTTGCACAATATTTGCAAAGCTCGTAACCTCCCACTGCTTGATGATGATGATGGTGATGATGATCATGATGACGACGACAGTGATCCTGATGAGAATAACGACGATGACAATACCACTGACCACGCATTACAAACCATTTCAAGAAGAGCATCAAGGGACTGCTTTGTTAACTTACATTTTGGGTAAGCAAAACTTGTAGAAAATAAGTAACAATAGATTTGTCATTACACAGTTTTATTTACACAAATCATATGTACAATCATTAAGTATTCTTTAATTTTTGCAATTTTAGCGCGTAATATTCATTTTGAATTTCCAGCAACTTTATTTCTAATTTGAGCTTCTTTATTTTAAGAGACTCAATGTCGTCCTCAGGGGCTGCGCCCTGTGCAAACCCTGTGTCTTGTGAGGCAGAAGGCTCATCTGGAGGACACAGGGAGATGTCCTGAGATGATACAGGAGAAGATGCGTCAGATGGACCAGCTCCAGCATCATCCACACTATTCACATGCAAAAAATTGAATAAACATGTTTATTCAATCCGAAGTCTTTTTCATGTCCATAGATTAAAGTAGCTAATATAAATTTATAAAAAAGACAAACATATTATTACATGTATCGTTTTCTTCTTACCATCTTTGTAACTCCTTCAACTTCAGTAGTGCAGAGTCTGGGGCTTCTGCTATGCCACAAATGGAAGGATTGGCTGTTCCAAGTATCTCCTCTACTATCTCGGCAATCTCAGACAGAGGTTTACATTGAGGGCCTCCACCTATTTTACATAGAACTCTGCTGCTGACCACACGGACACCATCATGTAATATAAAAGTAATAATATAAATATGAATATATTTTCTCACAATCCTCTGCTGACCGTCTTGTCCGAGGAAATGCTGTATTTATAGTCATTGTAATCTGTTGTTGCCATGCATTTTTTTTGTCCTTACTTGTTAAAGTTGGACTGAATTTTCCTCTTATCACCTCCTTACATTTAAGGACGGACTGCACTAGAACAACATTTTCTTCCTTGGACCAGTTTGGTTTTCTTTTTGAATACATTTTTAACAGTTTGCAACTTTGGTCTTTCCTTTATATACAGGTGTAAGTGAAATTTATAATGATGTGATTCATCAGCTTAATTACTTAAATGGTACCACATATCCATTTAATTATTGTGTGGAAAGTCATAAAACTGTGCAAAATTGTGTCAAATAAAATTACTTGTAATCTTTTTGCACACATTTCAAAAAAGTATTTCTCAAATAAATTGAAATATTAAAATTATTGTAATATCTTATTTAAATCGTAAATTAATTGTGTCATACTGCTGCGACTTCACCCTTGCAGGCTCCCTATTGGCTGATTCAGAGGTCAAGTGCGGCCATTTTGTGTTTAATTCATTGTAGTGCTTAATTTACAACACTTAAGTCAGAACTTAAGAATCAGTCTTAAACTTGACTGAAAGTTGCTTTTAGCTTCTTTATAAAAGGCTCCTACTCTTAAAAAAGTCCTACTTCTTACTAAGATTTTTTTTACACTTAAATCAAAGTTTAAGACAACTCTTGAGAGCATTTTTGAGAAGTTTTATACATACGGCCCCTGGGCCCGTATTCATGAAAAATCTTAGCGTAAAGAATTGCTCCTAGTGACAAAATTCTAAGAAAATTCTTAGAAATGTGGGCGTTTCCCCTTAAAATTATAGAAAATATCCTGGTAAAGAAAAAATGAATTCATAAAGCGTCTTAACCCTTAAAAGAGCTCTTAAGGTCAAAAATTTTAGGAGTAGCGAGGAGGTCTTTTAAGAGACTTAAGAGTTTCTTTAGCCGCAGAGAAAATGGACGAAAAATGGAAAGTGAGAAGAAATGTGTTGCAATGCATGACAATTTCCATATTACTTTCAAGGTTGATCAGATTTTTTATTTTTATTGTTTTTTGTGTGTGTGTGTTCAACTTTTGTTTATCTTGGTTTTGGTTTTCTTGTATAGTTGCTTTGATGCAATGCAAATTGTAAAAGCACTATAAATTAACATGACATTGAATTGAATGCCAGTGAGTTAATAAGACACAATGTTTGTGACCGATCCTATTAGAGACACGCTAACATCTCCAAGACAGCGCAGAAATGTCATAGCGCCAGAAATAGAATAAATCACTACATCAACATATTTAGCAACTGGAGAAATGCAGCTATGCAGCAGAGATGATTTGGTTCTGTCACAACCTTCTATAGTGATCACACACACACTTACAGAAACTTATTGTGTCACTGTTCATTTTCTATCAAATACGTTGATATTAACAGCATGGTAAATAAAAAATAAAAATAAAGAATATATATACTGTATATATATGCGTGTGTGCGTGCCTGTGCGTACGGTAAAACAGGAAAAAAGACATGTGCAATTTCGAACTAATGACCCTATACTTAAAAGCGCTCTTTTTTTCCTTCTTGGTCAACCAACCAATCACAGTCTTTAAAAGACCGTGTCATGCATAGCAACGGGGTCAGCCCCGCCTCCTCACTAAGATAAAAGTTTTTGTCTTTTCCTGGCTCAAAGTTGCTCTCAGATTGGTCCTGAATCGATTTTAAGCTAAGACTCCTACGTAGAAGTTTTTACGATAAATTAAGAGCTTTCTTAAAGGATTCTTAGACGCTTTAAGAATATGGGCCCTGGGCCTGTATTCACAAAACATCTTAAGGCTAAAAGTAGCTCCTAACTTGCTGATTTAGGAGAAACTCTTAAAAATAATGGGCGTGTCTGTCCTAATTATAGGACTCCTAATTTTTTGTGCTTGTGAAAGAGTATTTCACAAAGCGTTATAGCACTAAAACTAGCTCCTAAAACTGTGAGACGTTAGGAGTAGTGAAGATGACTCCTAAGTCACTAAGGCCAACTCACAACAATCCTAAAATGGCTGTAACACCGGCAGTCTACCTTGAAACTTAAACATTTTAGAAAGATTTCATGACAATGAGCTCAACCATAAAGACTACTAATATCTGCTAACTGTTTATGAGACGGGCAACATGCTTACAATTAGCTGAACATTTACTCTATATGAACATATAGTTTATTTGCACAAGATAACTCCTTTTTTAAAATAATTCAAAAATCATGTTGTTTATTGTGTTTTGTTGTATTTGTTAGCTGTATTTTTTAAGTTATTGTTACTTAATAAAAAACAATAAAAAACAAACAATTTGATTAATATTAATTGGAATGCACAATAAAAACTTCAATTTTGAAAAAAATTGAGTTATCTGTTTTTGTAAATTAACTCTTCACTTGTTGAATTAGTAATTTAGTGTATATTTTATAATCTTAATTTGAATACGGCAATAAATATTAAAACATTTTATTTGAATGTGACTACATTTTTGTTTTAAGATCTTAATTTAAATATGTTAGCATGAGACCTCATACTATAATATTTATATGATTAAATGACTGACAGAGACCCATCCTCTATCAGCCAATCACTGTGGTCATAGTCAGTAAACTTGCTGACATCATCCATAGCAACGAGGTCAACCCCGCCATTTTTCTTATCTTAACATTTATTTCTGTTCCTTAGTTAAAGTTGCTTTCAGCAGCATTGTGAATAGCTTTTAAGTGGAAACTCTTAACTAAAAACTTTTACTGCTGTTTTGGAGAGCTCTTAGTGTTAAGATAAAATGTTTTGTGAATACGGGCCCTGAGCATTAACACAATAAGGATAACCACCACTTCCACCTTTGAATTATACACTTATTTGTCATTAAAGCTGCAGTGTAGACAAGTAAGCAGGTAAAGTAAAGATCTGGAAAAGGACAATGAAATTATTTTTTAAATGTTTCAGTTTTATTCAAAGTTAGATTTATCTTCCTTTCCAGATATTAATTGTAGAACTCAACAAGATGTTTCACATTTTGTTTTAAACTACACAGGCTTATGCGAAAGGGAAATTATGTTTGACAAAAATTAAACTGTGTTGTGTTCTTCTGTGCATATTCCTGTGGCTCAGTGGTTAGAGCATGGCACTAGCAATACCAAGGTCATGGATTCGATCCCAGGGGGTTGCACATAGTCAGAAATAAATGTATAATACAATGCAATGTAAGTCGCATTGGATAAAGGCGTCTGCAAAATGCGTAAATGTACATATTGGCCAGTAGGTGGCGGTAGACGTTCGTGTTACGTGTATGATGAGAATAGAAGAGTAAGAGTCAGAAGTGTTCCACATGCTACTGCATGCTCTGTACTGTTATACTTGCTTTGGTTAATTAAAGTATTCTTTATTTTCGAATGCCTCCTCATTGCTTCTTACAGAGGATATAACAGAGTACAACAAGACAGAAACGTCATTATATATTTTATTTAAGAAAGTACACTTTTGTAATGTTAAAGCAATTACAGTTAATAATTCAATTTTTACTTAAAAAAAAAATACAAGACATGTTCACATACAGGTAAAACTTAAGTAAACGTTTTCATATGCAAAGTATACAATGCATTAAGGAGGTAAAAAGTCTGTTCCATATCATCACCATAGAACAGAAAAATATTGAATTGTACAAATGTAAAAGAGGAGAAAAAAGTAAAACAAACCAAACATGAGGGTAAGAAATTAAATTATACATCAGTTACAGTAAAACATCTAATCAACAGTGCGTACAGTGCGTAGTGAGTGCATAAGAACAGTTTCACGCAAAGTGTGGGATCTACCAACTTGTACTTATACGTAGAATTGTGTTTATATATAAGCACACCTCTGAGCATGCTTACGCAGAAAATGTAGTCGTAGAATAGTGATACTACACCTTGTGTTTCATGTGTCATTCATTTGCAAATAAGATACTCAGTAAATTCATAGTGGAAGCTAGACATTTGTATAATTTGTGTGAGAAGCTACAAAAGACAGATGGGAAATCATTTGAAATGTAGTGTCCTGCTGATCTCACTTTGCTGGATGATTTAGAAAACCTTATTTTATTGAAAGCATAACGTAAAAGACACACTTAACAGAACAATAGGCCAATATGAAAATATAAATAAAAGAAAAAACATTCAAAAACTAAAAAAGAACCAAAAAAAGTTTGCATATTAATCATTATTACAAAAAATATATAAAAAATGTTAATATCTTCCCAGCAAACAATGACCTGGCGGTCCGTCGGCGGTTTTTGGGTGGCACAGCGACTTGACAAAGTCGGACCACCGTCGGCACACTGTCGACAAGCCAATCAATGTAAAAATGCTGTCAGTCTGCCAGCTTTTTTTGGATGGCACACTACCGGCGGCTTTCTGCCGCTGGGCCACTGTTGGTACAGCAGTGGCAAACTGAGCTCTTTCAGGACATTTTTATAAAAATGTATTTATTTATTTTTATAGTCAAATAAATCTTAAGGATTGAATATACTGGCTAAATAGATATAATAGTAGGCTAATAGTTATTTAACAAAAGCAAATTTTAGTATAAAAAGCATTTTTTCAGTTAAATAAAAAGGCTATTACACTGACCAAGATTATATACGCAACACTTTGGTTTTTGCCCCCATTTTTCATGAGCTGAACTCAAAGATCTAAGACTTTTTCTGTGTACACAAAAGGCCTATTTCACTCAAATATTCTTCACAAATCTGTCTAAATCTGTGTTAGTGAGCACTTCTCTTTTGCCAAGATAATCCATCCACCTCACAGGTGTGGCATATCAAGATGCTGATTAGACAGCATGATTATTGCACAGGTGTGACTTAGGCTGGCCACAATAAAAGGTTACTCTAAAAAGTGCAGTTTTATCACACAGCACAATGCCACAGATGTCGCAAGTTTTGAGGGAGCGTGCAATTGGCATGCTGACTGCAGGAATGTCCACCAGAGCTGTTGCCCGTTAATTGAATGTTCATTTCTCTACCATAAGCCGTCTCCAAAGGCGTTTCAGAGAATTTGGCAGTACATCCAACCGGCCTCACAACCGCAAGACCACGTTTAACCACACCAGCTCAGGACCTCCACATCCAGCATCTTCACCTCCAAGATCGTCTGAGACCAGCCACCCGGACAGTATGGTGGTTTTTCTAAGACAAGTATTAAGTTTTTATATTATTGTACAAGTTTTTCTATTATTGATTGAGTTTTTATATGAAACAATGCATTTAAACTAGTTATAGGTCTCACACACTTCTCTAACACAGAAAAGGCTATGAGTCTCATGGCAAAAAGACCATGATCTCATGGGTCAAAGGTTATAGGCCAAGTTGAACATCAAACAGCACCATAAGACATCCTTTGCACGCAAATGCTTTGAGCACACACACAATATGTACTCTTCACAAGAGATCTGGTCTAAAATACATGGTAGTTTTTGAAGTACATGTAAGCTAGGGGTAGTAAATGTCAATATGACATACATTCGCATTTCAGAGATGGATGTGTTTGTCTGTCATACAGTAGCAACTGACAAAATGACATACATCTACATTTTAAAGATGGATGTATGTACATATATTTTTTAATCCTTTAAAAGGTTTCGCCACAGTTAAAAGTTAATGTAAGCAGTTTGATATATAACTGTGGAAAGTCAAAAGAGGATGGGCAAACAAAAATAAGTGAGGTCATGTAGAACCTGATTGGGAGAAGATGATGTCAGGTAAATATGATTGGTTTAAACTGTGATAACGACTTGAGAACAGTGTATAAAAGATGGAGTCAGAAGTGTAATTGTTGGGCATCTACAGATGAACTCTGTATGACTCACTTTGCTTGCTCGAGCAAATAAAGATTGAAACCTCTTGAAACCTGGCTCTCTGGTCTTCGTGAATTCTTTCAACATTGGCTGATCGACTTTTCGCCACGACAACAGCTGCTGCAACAATCGGTTTGCACCAAAGAATTTCTACACAAACTGTAAGAAACCGTCTCAGGGAAGCTCATCTGCATGCTTGTCATCCTCATCGGGGTCTCGACCTGACTGCAGTTCGTCATCGTAACCGACTTGAGTGGGCAAATGCTCACATTCGATGGCGTCTGGCACTTTGGAGAGGTGTTCTCTTCACGGACGAATTCCGGTTTTCACTGTACAGGGCAGATGGCAGACAACGTGTATGGCATCGTGTGGGTGAGCGGTTTGCTGATGTTAACGTTGTGGATCGAGTGGCCTATGGTGGCGGTGAGGTTATGGTATGGGCAGGTGTATGTTATGGACAACGAACACAGATGCATTTTATTGATGGCATTTCGAATGCACAGAGATACCATGACGAGATCCTGAGTCCCATTGTTGTGCCATTTATCCACGACCATCATCTCATGTTGCAGCATGATAATGCACGGCCCCATTTTTCAAGGATCTGTACACAATTCCTGTAAGCTGAAAACATCCCAGTTCTTGCGTGGCCAGCATACTCACCAGACATGTCACCCATTGAGCATGTTTGGGATGCTCTGGATCGGCGTATACGACAGTGTGTTCCAGTTCCTGCCAATATCCAGCAACATCGCACAGCCATTGAAGAGGAGTGGACCAACATTCCACAGGCCACAATCAACCCCCTGATCAACTCTATGTGAAGGAGATGTGTTGCACTGTGTGAGGCAAATGGTGGTCACACCAGATACTGACTGGTTTTCGGACCCCCTGGATTCCCCCAATACGTAAAACTGCACATTTTAGAGTGGCCTTTTATTGTGGCCAGCCTAAGGCACACCTGTGCAATATGGTCATGCTGTCTAATCAGCACCTTGATATGCCACACCTGTGAGGTGGATGGATTATTTTGGCAAAGAAGAAGTGCTCACTAACACAGATTTAGACAGATTTGTGAACAATATTTGAGAGAAATAGACCTTTTGCATACATAGAAAAAGTCTTAGATCTTTGAGTTCAGCTCAGGAAAAAATTAGGGCAAAAACCAAAGTGCTGCGTTTATAATTTTGGTCAGTGTAATTAGCAATTTAATGAAAATTGAATGAGATTTACACACACTCAAAGAGTCTCATAAGGAAGGAATGTTATGAATTAATCCAATGCATATGTTTTAAGTATAATCATGAGTTTTGATGTGTTTTATTGAATCATAGGATTAAGAAACAATGCTGCATAATTAAAGCATTAGATGATTGAGTTTTTTACTGAAAGTATTTTTACATGTTGTTTTGCGATATGAAACTGTCTCTAGAGAACACTTCCTCAAATTAGCAACTGACCGCAGGTTGCAAAACATGTGTTGATTTGCCATTTGCGTTGAGGAAAACGGAACGAATTCAGGTTCAACACACAGGTCGCGACCAACATAAAAGAAAGGTAAGCAGAAGCCTGTTTAATCAAAATTCTGCTATTGAACATACCTAAATTGTTGTGTTGAATTTGATGAACATTCCGCATGAGTAGAACTAAATTATAAAGAGAAGTTGTGAGAAATCAGATTTAAAAAGAAAATACTGTAAATCGGGTGGTTAGAGTCCCCCGTAGAGAGGGTAATAAATCCCTTTGAGTTTGGAACTCATAAACTGCGTTGTGGTATTCGCGTCTGGGACGAAAAATAGGCCAGGGAATTAAATCCCTTTGAGTTTGGAACTCATAAACTGCGTTGTGGTATTCGCGTCTGGGACGAAAAATAGGCCAGGGAATTACATCCCTTTGAGTTTGGAACTCATAAACTGCGTTGTGGTATTCGCGTCTGGGACGAAAAAGGCCAGGGTGAAATAAATCCCTTTGAGTTGGCGAACTCATAAAGGAATATTCCAAAATTGTTTGTTATATGTTTGAATGTTTTGAAAAAGTGAATGCAATTGCTGATGTGAAAATTAATGTGAAAACTGATTTAACGTGTGAAAATAGATACTGTATAATTTTTGCAAACTGTGAATAGAATTTGTGTATAAAATGGCTGGAATTTCAGAAAGAATGCTGATGAATATGGGTGTCCGACCAGTAAGCGTGCAGTGGCAAGAATGTTACAAGATATGCTTTTGCACAGAGCAGAACCGAAGATAGAAAGCAAAAGACAGAAAGGAAATTGATAAGTGTTGGGTAGCATTGTGTGATGATTGTGGGTGGGAAAATGCAGAAGAAGTGAGAATGCCTCTAGCACCGAAAATTAGAGAAATGGAAAAGAAAGCACATAGTAAGTTACGGAGACATATTGAAGAGAAAAGATAAGTTGAAGTGGTATAATGCAGGAAAGCATGGTAGCGAGGAAGAAATCTAAAAAGAAACTTAGAGTGTGGACTAGAGTAGCGTAACAACCACAGCACTCAGCTCACAGAAACCAAGAGTGGAGAGAGAAAAGAGGAAGTGAAACAGCTCAGAGTCAGAGAGAAAAAGGAAGAAAAGGCAGGAAGCATTCAGACTACCCCTTCTGCTCCTCCCCTTCAGAAACACATACCTTCAATCTATCCGTCATTAAGCCTCCTCCCTTGTATGAGCAACC
>NC_079893.1:16630242-16679888 GCF_024868665.1 Triplophysa rosa | reverse complement strand
CCAACAACAGGTGGTGGTAGAGATAAATAGTGGAGAAGTAGATGTAGACCTCACAGTAGTTACAAATCAGATACAGGCTCTAGAACAGAAATTTGACCAACTGGTTAGAGTAGTGAAGAAGGATGTGGATGACACTTTACACAGGGCCAGAGAAGCCATAGAAGTAGTGGAAAACACCCAGAATAATGAGAGAGGGGACTCAGCGGATGAGGGAGGGGAAGATGATGATGAGAGTGAGGAAGAGGACAAGGATAAAGAACAATTACACAGACAGCAACCAAAGCATACATCATCACCCCGTAATTATGTGGAACAGGTGGAATCAGTGAAGGTACAGATTATAGGGGACATGACTGTTGAGGGACCAATCAGTAGCAGAACAAGATCACATAAGATCACAGTTCCAAGGGAACATTTTTCACCACAATACCAACACCTAAAACCATATCACCAGTTACAGATACCACAACTTCAAGCACCGTTGATGCAGAGACCAGGTGGGAACACTCAGTACCAACCATGGTCGCATAGTGACATGACAGCAATAGCAAGTAAATTGCCACCCATTACCTCAGGCGGCAGCAGATGGCTGAGTAAATTAACTGTACTCTGCCATGGCACTGATTTGGCTTTGGGTGACTTGAGATGCCTGTTGGGACAGATACTGACAGCCTCACAAATGCAGAATTTGGAGCTTGATGCTCACACCACCATGGATGCAAATGAAACCCCATTTGCAAGGGTAAGCACAGACATTGGCAGAACACTTAGACGGTTATATCCTGTACCACCAACCGTATACCAAAATGTAAAATTCCGAATTAAACCAGGTGAGACTGGAGCAGCCTATTATTTCCGTTGTGCTGCTGAGTGGGAACAAATGGTGGAGGAAAACAGTCTAAACAACCCTGTGACACGAGACATATTTAGAGCAGCAGTAATGACAGGAGCTCCAAATGGAGTAAAACAAGCAATGGAGAATAACCCAGATATCCCAGTGGCAAGTAACGAGGTATGGGAAAGACATTTAGTGCACCACACAGACAGAGCAGTGGAAAGGGCCAATAAGGACGAAGAGGAACTAGAAAGGGTTAAAACCCAATTGTTAAAATTGCAATTAGAAAAAGCCAAAAGTGAAGGGACAACCAAAAAGGCCAAGCAAATGCCACAACATACTCCCAATGCACCCCAACCCATAGACCCATATCAAGGACCCCCTTACAGTGGTTCTCCTTTTGGAGGACCGACACACCACCATCCATATAGCAACCCACATTATGCCCAAGGAACAAACCGTAGGCAGGGATCCCCCTGGAGAGGAAATGGACGTAGACAGGGAGGGCAAGGGAGAGGGGGGCAGCGCGGGACTCAGTGTTTTGTGTGTGGAGAAAATGGACATTAGGCAAGATATTGTCCACAGAATGAGTCACAGACTCAAGGCCAAAATAACGGTCCACCTGCGGGTGGATGGGGTCCCCAAAGAGGTGGCACCGGTGGTCGTGGCAGGGGACCACAAACCCCACACAACCCGGGGCAACACTTCCCGTCACCTTCCAACCTACAGGCGCCTATGCACCCAACATGGGGCCCGGAGGGTGGGGCGGAGGAATGTTGAAGGGGCCCACAGAGAACCACCGTGAGAGGAATGGCCGAACCTCTCATGGAGATAGTGGTGAGTGATCGACCACTAAAGGCTCTGGTGGACACTGGGGCCACATACTCCACTGTGACCAAGGGCACAATTGATGATAGTGATCTGACAAATCGCACAGTGGGAGTAATGGGGTTCTCTGGTGAGGTAGAAAAATGGCCTATGACAAAATTGCTGAAAGTAAAAATTGACAAACAGATATTGACACACTCATTCCTGTACTCCTGTAATGCTCCTATCCCCCTTTTAGGAAGAGACTTATTAATTAAGTTAGGAGCCAGTATCCTATGTTCACCTGAGGGAGTAATAGTGACATTTCCTGATGGTTCGCAGACAAATTGTTCTCTTTCAGGTCACACCACAGACAGTCAGTGGATGTTAACAACATGTGGTGAGTTAGAAGATGCTGACATATATTGGGTTGAGCTAGATTCCAGTGTAGCCCCTGATAGTATTGTATCAAGATATAACGAACACCGTCAGTGGATCACAAACATAGACATTTTTCTGCCACCAATAGACCCCTTACATTGCACATTGTTTTATGACAGGGATGACACCACACAATACCAAGATCTGTTCCAGGAAATAGAGGACAGTAAATGGGTGTTAAGGGGATCCTGATTAATGATAGGAAAAGAGGGAGTAGTGGCACCAATTTTACTGACAGAAGAGCAGATGAAATGGTATGAAATGTCTGATACAGCTGCACCACACATAAAAGTGGAAACATTGAAAATGTTGAATTATCTTACCAGTCTAGCAGAAAACAGGCAACTTCGGCGTCGCCTTGAAAACATTTGTCTTTCAACAGCGCCTTCCATCTGGTAATAGATACACCGATGTTTATCCTGGATTTCTGCCGCCGTTTGTCTCTAATTCGTCTGGCAGCATCACGTTTGCGCTTCTTTGACGACGGAGATTCACGCTCTGTCGGCGCTTGTGCACAATACGCATGGTCCTCCATTTTATCAAAACTTCTAAGACAGAACAATCAATTGCTTCAGCTAGACGACGACTACTCCTCCTTCTTTCCGTACTACGACTTACTACTTTGTACTACTTACTACAGGTCAGTTTATGGTTCTGCGTAGGACCTACGCCGTAGCCTACGCAGAGCCGCGTACCCTGTGCGTACCCTACGCCGTAGCCTGACGCGCACCTCTCCAAAAATATAACAACGCGTCAACTCAACGCGGACCCTACGCGGACCGCAAGCGCTGTGATTGGTCGGTTTGGCAGCATCGTACTTCCTTCTACGCATTTCCGGCATCTTCTTCTCTGGTGTCTTCTTCCGGCAAGTTCAGAGTCCACAAAAGAACAACATGGTGAGCATTGACATCGACCAAGTTATTACTACTTTGTGCGTCTTCAACTCAGTGATGACGCAAGCTGCGTCTAAAAAAACACACGAAGAAGACCAACATATACGAAACGCGCTATGTAGAGCTGTTTGTCAGTTAGAGCTTACTGTACAAAACATGGCTGCACAACATAACAAATTCCATGTAGATAGGCCCGCTCCCTATGTAGATACAACTGGTTTATTCTAAGGTAATAAAAACATAACTTTTCATTACGTAAGGTTTTTATACTGTTGGACTTTTAAGGCAGTCCTGCATGTTCAAAAATTTGCACAGAGACGTTCTTCAAAATCGATTAGAAGTTTATTATCAGATGTAAAAAGGGGTAACAAAGCTTTGGGTTGTCAGAGACCTCCTCACTCCACCATAAGCCAACAACCCAAATCATTCAAAACACATATATTTATATGGTATGTGACGTCGTTTCTCATCTTCTGTTCTTTAGCCTTTTAAGGAGTGCTGCTCCCTTCCCACCATCATCGTGCACCACGTATATCTGCAAAACAACATTTTGCAACACATGTTTTGCAACTGGGTCAGTTGCTAATTGAGGAAGTGTTCTCTAGAGACAGTTTCATATCGCAAAACAACATGTAAAAATACTTTCAGTAAAAAACTCAATCATCTAATGCTTTAATTATGCAGCATTGTTTCTTAATCCTATGATTCAATAAACACATCAAAACTCATGATTATACTTAAAACATATGCATTGGATTAATTCATAACATCCCTTCCCTATGTGACTCTTTGAGTGTGTGTGTTGTTAGTTAGACTTGTCAAAACGAGCTGTTCTATTTCTGCAAGCTTGTTCCTCTTTTTTTTGGTTTCCTCTCTGCACTTTCACTGCTTTTTATCACAGACTTTCCACTGAGCAAAACAGCAAGCAATAATAAAAACACACAGCTTAATGATTTAATGAAAGAAAACACTTATTGATTATATTGGTAATTAAATCATACTTCTAACTGAATAATATTTCCACAATTCCCTCTCTTGACCTCTAAGAGGTCACACATCATCTTCTCCTTCATCTTCTGCAAGATCACTTGATAACAAAGGCATACTGTATGGGGGTGGAGGATTCTTTCTTTTCAATAGCTGTAACAATTAATCTATTGCACAGTGATCTAATACAGGGAATACAACAACACCCACAGGTCTATTCCTTCTTGACTGTTTTGTATTCCAAATTTCCCACATGTTCCTTTCCTAATACACATAACAATTTCCAATTCCCACAGCTTCATCTTGTTGCTGTTATATTCACCCTCTCTAGTAATGTCTTGTTATCTTTACAAAATCAACACTTCTTAAAACTTAATACCTTAAAACTTGTAAGAAAACACTCTTAAAAATACACTTTTAAACCTGAAAATTGAAAAACTTGAAAAACACTCAAAATCACACAATAATGAAAACTTGATTATAAGGAATAAATGGTTATTTGTATGTCCACGTCCGTGAACACTTCACTCAGAATCTTTTGCACTTTCTTGAAGTCTAGTTTATCTAGACCACACCCCAGCCGGGGTACTGAGATACTTCTTACTCTATTAGCCACACACCAATCTCTCATGTGTTTTAGGCTTTCTGTGAAACAATCATATGTTGGTAAATCAGTGCATTGTTCTTTGGTTATTAGGTGAAACACAGTCCTGTCTCTTTCCTGGGTTACTGCACACTCACCCGGTTTTTTATGTTGACACCTTACTTTCTCCACTCCAAATCTTTCCTTAAACTGCTTTGCAATACCTGCCCCGTATGCACAATCAGCACTTACACAATGAGCTAATGGTTCTGTGTGTGGGCTTGTGAAAATATCGCCTGTTTTGTGTATAATTTGGAGCTGTTGGTGTTGTCCAGTGGCAATTTCAGTGTCTGTTTTACCGTCACTCTCTGTATCCTCCCTCTCTTGGACCTGAGTCCTCAGGTCCAAACCAGTGTCAGCAAGAGACCTAGAAGGTGGGTCACAAGCTACACAGGATGTTAAATGGAACCAAGTGTCTCCTTTGCCTTGGAGTTGCACACAATGTGAGGTGCGAGCTGTTACTCGATGGGGTTTGACCACCGTGGTTCACTCCACTTTCTGCGGAAAGTCCTGATCCTGACCCAGTCAGCTGTGACTGGGGTGAGTGGTTCAGCTGGAACAGGGGTTACCTGATGGGAAAAGGTTCGAATCAGAGCTGTTAGTTTATCAAAATACACAGTATGTGACAATGGCTGCACGCTGTCCTCTCTCAACGCCGTGGTTGGTCCTGGAAATTGACGACCTGTAAGCAATTCAAAAGGTGTAAAGCCTGAGATCCTGTTGACAGAAGAACGAATAGACATGAGAGCAATGGGTAAAGCTGACAGCCAGTTCAATTTAGTCTGTGCACAGATTTTAGCCAATTTTAGTTTAATCGTCAGGTTAAAGCGTTCAACCTTACCTTGGCTGGCCGCATGGTAAACCGTACCATACGCATGTGTTAGGCCTAGAGCCTGTTCAACACATTTTCAAATGTTCATTTTTAAAATGGCTGCATTGTCAGATCTGATACGCGTGGGAACCCATAGTGTGGTAATGTAATGGTTGATTAGACACTTTATCTACGGCCGTACTGTCCTCTCGGCCGACAGGATATGCTTCTGGCCAACCAGTGAAATAATCAACAATCACCAAAACATAGCGTTTGCCATGTACTCGTGTAATCATGTCTGTGAAGTCAATCACAATTTCTTCCCCTGGACCAGATGTCAAAGGGAAACACCCCCGTTTGGGTTTGATGCTAGGTTTTACATTGTGTTCCTGACAGATACAACAACTCGTCACATGACCTGACACCATGGATTGCAAAAATGGATGCCACCAATGTTCAAGAGCTCTCATCATTTGTTTGTCACTGACATGGCTTACCCCATGGGCTTGTGTTAACATTGAACCGGTCAGAGAGACAGGCAATGCCGGCGTCCATCTGGCGCTTGCCATAGACCATCACTAGCACAGATGCCTCCATGCTGTGACCAGACTGATTGTTCTTCAGGGGCAGATTTCTGTTGTTCTTTGACCAAATATTCTCGAGTGAAACGAGGCAAAAGATCACTACAGGCTCTATCTGATCTACCACCTGCTGAGTTGCAACATAGCCAGCTCAGTTTTGGCAGCTAGATCAGCTGCATTGTTTCCATCAGTGATAGGGGAATCATTTTTGGAATGTCCTGGACATTTAATAACTGCTACCTCTTTGGGTATCATCAGAGCCTCTAAAAGGTCTCTGGCTTCGCATGCATGCGTGATTGGTCGACCTGAGGATGTGATAAAACCACACCTCTGCCATAAGGGCAATTCCACGTGGACAGCTGTTACAACATATGCTGAATCGGAATATATGTTCACACGGGTCTCACCAGCGTAGTACAGGGCTCTTGTCACTGCTATCATCTCTGCTCTCTGTGCTGACTGTTTTCCTTCTAACTTCCCTGCATTCCTTGTCACTAATGAGCTTCCCACTTGTTCAACTACTGCATAGGCTGCCTTCAGGCTCCCATCCTCTGCTCTGAAACAACAACCATCTGTGAACAATGTCATAACTGGCGGTGGGGTTGTCAATGGCACCGCAGACAGATCTTCTCTTACTTTGGATGCTCTCTCGGTGATGGGTGCACAATCGTGTGGCTGTCCATCTCCCATCAGATCAGCCATATTAATGCCCTCATGTGTGTATGTGAGATTGGGACTGGTCAAAATCTTAGCTATTCTTCTCTGTCTCAGTGGTGAAAACGTGAATGATGCTGAATTTACGAATGACATGATAGAGTGTGTGGTGAGTATTGTCAATGGGTGGCCCATTACAATGTGTGATGTTTTGTGCACAACTTTAGCTAAACCAGCTGCAAATCGAGAGACAAAGTGGTTGTCTTTGTTCTACACAGTCTAACAACACACTCGCATACATCAACACTTTTCTGTCTCGTCGTCCGTTAGTCTACTTGTCTCATCTTTAAGCTACGCATTAGTCTGTTGCTTGTTACTTTAAGTGTGTCCAGCCAGTTCCGACCTGTGGTCCTGCTCGGCGGACCGAGCCACTGTAGTGATCTTGGTATTCTCTGGGGTCAGTCTCGGTTTCATTCCCTGGATTACAAAAGGATCTCGGGTAAGGATTTCATTTCCCTTCAGAGTTCAATTACCAGCTCTTGGGCTGGGATTTTCATCCTTTGGGTTGTTCCAGTGGTACTTTCCCTCGGGTGTCAGGTTGTTTCTCGCGGGTCCTATTCTTTCTCGTTCTAGATCCTATTTCCTTCATTCTCGCGGCGTCGTGCCCTGCTTATTATTGGTGATGTTGTTATTTATCGAGTTATAAGAAATTTTCGCTCTGACTCTTGCTGACACTCAAGCACACCTCGTCATATTTTGCCTGTCTCTACGGCACCTGGAGCAGTTCTGGGCTCGAAAAGTAATCATGGACATTAGTTGGCTGAGCTAGTGTCGAGTCAATGACGTCCGTTCATCTGTCACAAGTCTGCTTTCAGATCTGATCTATTGTAGTGGTGTAGTCAGTGAAACATACATAGGGATATAGTGCCTACTGAATCCTGTGAGGCCTAAAAATGACAACATGTCTTTCACTGTGGTTGGCTTAGGATGGCTGAGTATACCCTGTCTTTGTGTCCCTGTCAAAGTTGATCCCTGTGCCGTGATCAGTCGACCTAAAAATGTAACACAAGGTCTGCACACCTGCAGTTTGTCCTTGCTTACCTTGAAACCAGACTTGTGCAACTGAAGCAACACAACTCTGGTAGCCTCCAAGCACGCCTTTTCAGTTGTGGCTGCCAAGAGTAGGTCATCAACATACATGATCATGACACAGTTCTCAGGTAAGCTACAGTCCTGTAGCTGTTGTTTTAAAACATGATTAAAAATTCCTGGTGACAAAATAAACCCTTGTGGTAGTCTGTTGTAAGAATACTGGCATCCCCTGTATGTAAAAGCCAAACATGCTTTGCAATCCTCTGCGATTGGAATACAGAAGAAAGCATTAGCCAAATCAATACACGTGAACCATTGGTGCATTGGGGTCAATATAGACAGTGCAATATATGGGTTTGGTACAGTCATGGTGGGTGTCACCACAACAGAGTTAATGTTGCGTAAATCATGCACCAACCTGTACTTGTTGGTGCCTGGTTTAGGCACTGGAAAAATTGGTGTGTTCCAATTGGACCTATAAGGGGTTATCACTCCCTTTTCAATCAGTCCGGAAACAGTGGTGGCTACACCTTCTTCTGCTTCTGGTTTGTTGTGGTACTGAGGGACCCAAATAGGTGTGGTGGTGGTCAATTTGAAGCTAACAGGTTTGATGTTACAAAACCCTACATCTGTTGGTCCTTGAGACCATAGATTATCTGGCAATGTGTCAATCATTTTTTCTGCTCCGTCAGCGTCTGTCTGCTCCCTACCATGGCTTCTAGAGATCTGTTTATGTGTCAACACCCCTGTGTCTTCTGTTTGGTCTTGCACCCAATATGCTTTTTGTGTCTCTGAATACAGGATACCCCAAGTTTCTGTGGGTTTCCAATCATTAGCTGCCAACAGCCTCTTAGTCATGTTGCCTAGCTCCCTAGCTTCATGTTTCGGATGTAATGCTACAGAGACNACACACACTCAAAGAGTCTCATAGGGAAGGAATGTTATGAATTAATCCAATGCATATGTTTTAAGTATAATCATGAGTTTTGATGTGTTTTATTGAATCATAGGATTAAGAAACAATGCTGCATAATTAAAGCATTAGATGATTGAGTTTTTTACTGAAAGTATTTTTACATGTTGTTTTGCGATATGAAACTGTCTCTAGAGAACACTTCCTCAAATTAGCAACTGACCGCAGGTTGCAAAACATGTGTTGCATAGATGTTGTTTTGCAGATATACGTGGTGCATGGTGATGGTGGAAAGAGAGCAGCACTCCTTAAAAGGCTAAAGAACAGAAGATGAGAAACGACGTCACATACCATATAAATATATGTGTTTTGAATGATTTGGGTTGTTGGCTTATGGTGGAGTGAGGAGGTCTTCTGACAACCCAAAGCTTTGTTACCCCTTTTTACATCTGATAATAAACTTCTAATCGATTTTGAAGAACGTCTCTGTGCAAATTTTTGAACATGCAGGACTGCCTCAAAAGTCCAACAGTTGCGAGCTGAACATCCGTGTGGCATTCAAACAATGGAGCGGAGGGAGTTACCATGGAAACGGGGCGGCACCAGGAGCTGACAAGCAGCAAGCTTTGTTTCTAACGGTTTTCTTCAGTGTTTTCAGGTAAGTTTAGTCACTCACATCACAAAAATATTACACAACTGTTGTTGACACTTTTTTTACTAGAAATTGACATGTTTCTGTTAAATATTTACTTATTTATTTACTTAGAAATGGTTTTATGTCTTCAAGAAAAAAGTCTGTTAGCATCTCAACCGTTTTCAGAAGAGGTTACGTTAGGCTAACGTTAACTCTATAGCTTGAGCGCTTGTTTATGAAAGTTTGGGCTTTAAATAACATCTTTATGTGTAGATGAGAGGTTTTGATAGCTTTGTAAATGTTGTCAAGGGCTTATTGGATGCATTTAACATAAAATATGCGATGTGCTGTTAATCAGTGATGTACTAGTAACTTACATGGGGCACAGAAATTTGCTGCAACTAATTCAAGCGTGTTTTGATGTTTTATCGTAAACAGATATGGTCAAAAATGTTGTTCTCTGTTTTCAGGAGTGACAAAATAACGTCTATAGTATAGAGGAGGATCGAGATTTCAACATTTCTGAAGGGAGTTACTGACAGAGAAGTAGAACTTAGGTAAGTGAGAAAGCTCATTAAATCACCCCATACGTTTATTACAGTTATTTTAGATATTGACATCCAAACGTGAGTGGAATTGTATGAGCAATATTAAATGAACAAGTAAAAATAAATAATTAACCTAATTTTTAAAATATATTTTCGGTATAGCCTACTATCCTTTTTGTTTTCAGTGTTTCGCCTCTACTCTTGTTTGTTTTATTTTAAACCCATTGGATGAAAGTCAACATTTTTCTGTGTTTAAGTGCTATAATCGGGTCCCCGGTGCATCTAGCAACCCAGAAAACGTGAAAAACAAGATCCCAGCCTTTCTCTGCAAGCATGTGAGAAATCAAGCCGTTCAGATTTTGTTCCTGATGTGATGTAGACGCAGTCTATTATAATATTGCCGCCCCATAATCTATACAATTTCACCCACGGCGCTGCTGCCATTGTTGTTTTTACAAGCGACAGCGGTGTACGTGATGCCATGGCTAAAGTTCGTGGACAACATGCAATGTAGTCGCTGCACAGAGTCTAACCTCAGAAGAGACAGGAGTGGATTTATTTTACTTTTAGTGGAAATCCCTCAGAAACCCTAAGTAAAAACCTGCTTGTTTGCGCAAATCTCTTCAAGCCGGAGTGCTTTATCAACCTGGGACAGTACAAGCAGGATTAGCTTCAAAGTTGTTCCTCTAGAGCAGCGGTCGGCAACCAATGACTCTCGGGCCGCATGTGGCTCTTCTTTCCCCCTGCTGTGGCTCCCTGCAGTCTTTATAAGGCCCCGTTTATGCCTGGTAATAAGATGCGTTTTTGTCGATCGGATCACAAGTGTACGAAAGAGGCACATACACGTTTACACCTGCTGCTGTAATCCGTCTATTTTGTCCACTTTTGTCCAGATTTCTTGAAGAAATATCTGAAAAAGCATACACATTACACCAGGGTGTATGGCTGGCTAAATGTATTTGCTTTTCATATATTTCTGTAACGCAGTTCAATAGAAGGTAAGGAAGGAGGCGGGAACCGGCGAACATTTAAACATATTTAATCAAAATAAAATAAACAATAAACAGCATTAAAACAGGCCGGCAGCCCCTCACGGACGACTGCCGGCCATACAAACATAAATAAAACTTATCACATGATCCGGGCCCGGTCCTCTCTCGCCGTATTCTCCTGCCGTTCGTCCTTTTATGCTTCCGCTCCTCCGTGAGAGATACGAGGCCGGAATGACGCACAGCTGACACTCATTATCAGTCGCTTCCCGGCCTCGCTTCTTCCTCCCACGGCTCTCGTCACGCCTCCCTCGTCACAATTTCATTTGAATAATAGACGAAATAATTGCATGCAATGTACATACGAGCACGACAAGAGATGACAGAAAAACCATACAGAGAGCAGCGGTTTTATTTCTGCTTTGACATATGTGAGACAGCGTCGAACACTGTGTTAGAAATGGAATGTTAAGAAAACATTCGGTTTAGTACGTTTTTCGTCTTTAAACCAAACTTTCAAGTCTATAACCGGCATAGTTTAAATCCTGTCTGTGTAGTGGGATTAACCGTAGAGAACATTTTGTTACGGCTATCCGGTCCGTGTATCATTCGTTCAGTCGTTTTTTTTATTTAAAATTGAAAGTTGAAAAATGAGAAAACGGCTCCTTTTTTTTTTTTTTTTCAAAAACACGAAAAACAAGAATTCAGCTCGATTTTTTGTTTTTCGTTCAGGAATAGAAAAATGAATAAACAGCTTGAATATTCTTTCTCTAAATGTGGGCGAGAATGAAACTCCCCATTCTTCTGATTGGTCAGCTGAAGATCAACCCGTGTCGTCATCAGCTCTTCCTCAATTCGGCGTGGCAGAATAATAGTCCTCCGCTTCTGTAGTTGTACAGATTCTTAACGTGGATAATGCAACTACATTTAATCTCTTTCTCATCAAACAACCATAACAAACTAACACACCATAGCGGGCGCCAGCAAACACAGAACGTTCCCCTAACATTAGTACAAAGGTAGGGGAACGTTCCCCTAACCTACAGGGAACGTTCTATTAACGTCAAGAAAACTTTCCTGGAAAACCAACAGGGAACATTAGAATATCTGTTCTAAGAACGTTCTGGGAACCAAAAATTGTTTGCTGGGGCAGAGCCTACACAGAGCTTTCGTCTGGCCTGGGTACACAAATCCACATTTGGCTAACCCGTGCGTGTAAGAGAAACAGCTAAAGGTGTTTATTTCAGAAATACATATGAGGTTTTATAATGTAGGTCTTGTGTTTTATTGGAATTGATCATAATTGATACGTCAAAAGGATGCGCTGCCTTGTGCGGCTCCAGCTGCTACGCGCTCGCACACAGGACTGCAATGCAAAATGTAAAACAGTGAAAAAAAATACTAACCCTCTCTCTTTCTCTCAACAGGTATTGTTCTGGCTTTTGTGGGAACTATTAATTTGGTATTAGCACCTATTGTATTACTGCTCCTGTATGACATATCGCTTTATTGCTCCCTGAACTCTCTGTTAGTCGCTTTGGATAAAAGCGTCTGCTAAATGACTAAATGTAAATGTAAATGTACTAAACTTGCCAGGGGCGGACTTACCCATTAGGTAAAGGTAGGCATTTGCCTGGGGCCCCGAGCTACCAGGGGCCTCCAAAAGGAAGGGGCGGACTTAACCAATAAGCCATGTCACTAGCCATGTAGAGCCCCAAGTAATCATCAAAATAGTCGGGATATCCCTGTTAATGTTTTACGTTATTACATCTTTACGAAGGCACTCCCCCCCATTATAGATTAGAGTGGACCATTCCATTAGCACCGTATATGCGCGAGACGAGTTCGACACTTTACACACTAAACGCAACGGCGGAATTAGTAGAACTGCCCATGCAAGAGTGTCACTGTGTGGTACATTAGCTGCAAAACGAAGTTAAAGTCGCAGGGAAATAAAACAACAAAGAAACGCAGCTACACTATGACTGACGACCAAAACATCTGTCAAACAAAGAGAGCTGTGCGCTTGGTAGGAGAGGGAGGCCACTTCAAAGGTAGAAAGGTTTGACTCCGCTGCGTAGACCGATGGGCACATAAAGACATAATATAATAACGTCAGCGCAGTGCTAACGATTCGTACTGTACACACTAGTACACATATTTGGTCACATTTAATTGCATGAAAGGTCATAAACCACAAAAAAAAAACATACGGCGAGATGGCACACTTTGTATATAGTAATCCCAGATTTGGGTTTTTCCTGCATAAAGAAATTGGAGGCGGCCGCCTCAGTCAAATTTCGTGCTTCCCCAGACTCTGGTCAAAAATATGTAGAGTCTTCACAAAAAACACTGCGTGCATTTTCAGTAAAAAGAGCTATATTAGGAGTTGTATTAGCTGTGTTTCACGGCTGTTCAGGTGTTTTACGTTAAATTTCTTGAAAAGGTTTCCTAAATGAACTTGCTGTACATCATTGTAATATTTTTTGCTGTAAAGTTGGCTCTTTGAATCAGCGTTATTCTGTATATAGCGAGTTCGTCAGTATGAACACACATTGTGATCAGAAAGACTCGCAAACAAATGACTCATTTGAACCAATTCATTTACACAGAATGTAAGAGATCGGTGAATCGTTCAAAGATCAGTGAATCGTTCAAAGCTCAGTGAACTACTCTTTTTTTTTTCATTTGGGAATTCATTATTATTTCCCCATGTCATGCATTAGGCGTGGGAAATGTCCTATTGGGCAATTCCTGAAATAGTGGGATTATAACACCTAGTCCTATTAAGCGAATGCTTTTTAATTAGTGAGTATCTGTGTTTATTAAGCTTAGTTTTCCTTCACAACTGAAAAGTTGCACTTCTATTTATTCTCTTCTTGTTATTTGTTTTTCCTTATTCCCCGTTTTTGACTATGTGTTTTCAAATCCCTACTGTCACTACAACTCGTAAATCACCATATCACGTAGAAGGCCTCTTTCAATGTCCACAACTACCTCAGTTACATTTCCCATTGGCTTATGGAACTGCCAATCTGCTGTAAACAAAGCAGATTTCATCACAGCTATTGAGAAACACTCTGCTCTTTCTCTTTTAGCACTTACTGAAACCTGGATCAAGCCAGAGGACACTGCCATACCGGCTGCTCTCAAATAACTACACTTTCTCCCACAGCCCACGCATATCAGGGAGGGGTGGAGGAACCGGTCTACTTATCCCTAATGACTGGAAAGTCAAACAGCTGGCACCTTTGTGTGACAACATATCCTTCGAGTCACATGCTGTTACTATCATCCACCCTGTTAAAACTCATGTTGTGGTTATCTATGATCCCCCAGGTCAGCTTGGACATTTCTTGGAGGAGTTGGATATGCTTCTGTCATCCTTCCCCGAGGATGGTACTCCTCTGGTGGTACTTGGAGACTTCAACATCCAACATCGCAGGCTGCCGACTTCAACAACCTGACTGCGTCGTTTGACCTCAAGCGAGTCCCCACTTCAGCAACCCATAAGTCTGGTAATAAACTAGATCTTATATACACACGATACTGCTCCACTCATCACTCCCAGGTCACCCTGCTGCACACGTCTGATCATTTCCTCATCACTCATGACCTCGACCTAACTTCTCCAGACACTACACATGCTTCCCCACTGGTCACATTCTGGCGCAACCTACGAATACTCTCTCCCTCCCGTTTATCCTCTGTGGTCTCCGCCACGCTCCCTCCCTCTAAACAGCTCTCTCTCTTGGATGCTAACAGTGCAACCAACACTCTTTGCTCCACACTAACCTACTGCTTAGACAGCTTATGCTCTCTAAAATCTAGGCCATCTCGTGCATCCCTTTCTGCCCCCTGGTTACCTGATGTTCTCTGTGAGCATCGCGCCACGCTCAGGTCTGCCTAGAGAAAGTGGCGCAAATCTAAAGAACCTACTGACCTCTGTCTCTATCAGTCTCTCCTCTTTTCTTTCTCTGCTGATGTCTCCTCTGCAAAAACCCAGTACTACCACGCTAAAATCAACAACTCGCCTGACTCTCGTAAACTACTAAACCTTCTCTGCTCTTCTTTGCCGCCTGCCCCCTCACCTCCATCGGACTTAACAGCTGATGATGTTGCTGCTTTCTTCATAAAGAAAACGACCACCATCAGCAGTCAGTTCTCTGCGCCGCCCCCTCTTGATCACGTCCAAACCCCCGACACATGCTTGTTCCCCTCTTTCTCTCTCCTATCTGAAGATGATGTCTCCAAGGTCATGGTCTTCTAACCACCCAACTACATACCCACTAGATCCCATCCCCACTCATCTCCTCCAGACCATCTCTCCATCGATTGCTCCCGCTCTGACCCATATTATCAACTCGTCTCTCACCACTGGTACATTTCCCACAGTCTTCAAAGAGGCCCGTATTACCCCACTACTGAAGAAACTCACTCTTAATCCTGCACTGTTAGAGAACTATAGACCGGTATCTCTCCTCCCCTTCATTGCTAAAACTCTTGAATGTGTCGTATGTAACCAGCTCTCATCCTTTCACACCCAGAACAACATCATGGACAGCAACCAGTCTGGTTTCAAGAGCAGTCATTCCACCGAGACTGCGCTGCTCTCTGTCATTGAAGCCCTGAGACTGGCAAGAGCTGCCTCTAACTCATTTGTACTTATCCTACTGGATCTATCTGCCGCCTTTGACAGCGTTAACATGTCGACCCTCAAGGCTATGGATGTCTCTGGAGTGGTGCTACAATGGTTCAGGTCTTACCTCTCAGGTAGGTCATTTAGAGAATCCTGGAGATGTGAGGTCTCTGAGTCCCAACATCTCGACACAGGGGTGCCTCAGGGCTCAGTGCTTGGTCCGTTGCTATTTTCTGTATATATGGCATCCCTAGGCTCTGTCAATCGGAAACATGGCTTTTCCTATCACTGCTATGCGGATGATACACAACTCCACCTGTCATTTCAGCCTGACGAGCCGACTGTCTCTGCACGAATTTCAGCATGCCTAGCCGACAATTCGCTCTGGATGAAGGACCACCACCTGCAGCTGAACCTTGCTAAAACAAAACTGTTTGTAATCCCTGCCGACACAAAGACTCATCACAACTTCTCCATTCAACTGGGCTCATCAACCATCACATCTTCCAGAATGGCCAGAAACCTGGGAGTGGTGATCAACGATCAACTTAACTTCAAAGATCAGGTTGCCAGCACCACCGGTCCTGTAGATTCATCCTCTACAATATTAGGACAATTAGACAATTAGTGATCGATCAATATCCAACCCATTCTGTGACCCATGGTTTGTCTGTACGTTTCGAACAGACTTTCGAAATAAAATAACACTATAAAAATCTGCGCTAACGCAGATTATGAAATTACGCAAGTAATTGTCAGCTTTATTTATTTACCGTGTTAACAAGATAATAACACGTTAACTTGCCCAGCCCTATTTATTATTTTATCTTTTATTTATATTTAAATTTTTATATTTTTGCCTTTTTTAGGGGCACTTGCACTTATCTTTGTTTAAATTTGTACATTTCTGTTACAGTTGTTGTTGCACCAATAACAAAATTATGTTGAATATATTGTTGTTGCACCTAAACAGTTCCTACACTTATGTAAATTGTAATTTTTGTTTATTTTTTATTCAGTTTTGTAATTATTTATTATATTATATTTATATTTATATTTTTTATACCTATTTAAATCTGTTTACATATTTGTACATTACATATTGTAGTTCTGTTAAAGTTGTTGCACTTTAACAAAGTTACGTTTAATATGTTGCAATATATAGCTGAGTATCAACTGCATAACAGTGGAAGCTAATTCCATGTTTTCTAATAATGTTTCCAAGGGGCAGCATGTATATGGAGAATAGCAAGGGTCCTAAAAACCGATCCCTGAGGTAATCCATAATATACTTGCTTTAGATTTGATGATTTCCCATTTAAATGGACAAATTGATATCTTTCTGATAAGTAAGATCTGAACCATTGTAGTGCCTGTCCCTGAGCATACATCATTATACCATAAATTCAATTAAATTCAATTTTATATATATAGCGCTTTTCACAATGTGCATTGTTCCAGATTTTACAGCTTTACAGATCACAAAGTTTAGCATTAAATACCAAGTATTGTAAATTTAGCATTAATGTGACAAGTAGTCTGTCTTTGCTCTTGGTTGGGGATGGAATTGTCTGAGCTGGGCTGGTCACATGGTCACTTTTCTGGTCACATTGGGATTTTCAGATGTAGCTGGAGTAATCTCTAGTTGGGATGGGCATATGATGTTCATCTGGGCATGGCAGAATCTCTCCCTACCTCGGGATGGGCATCCCGAGGCGAGGGCAGAAAGAGAATAATTAGCGTAGCTGCTGTTCATTAACTATGTATTAAGTTAATGCTTGTCTGAAAAGATGTGTCTTTAATCTAGATTTAAATTGGGAGAGTGTGTCTGACCTTCGAATAGTATCGGGAAGGCTATTCCAGAGTTTAGGTGCTACTTATGAGAAAGCTCTACCCCCTTTGGTGGAATTAGTTATTCTAGGTGTTATCAAAAGTCTGGAGTTTTGAGATCTTAGAGAGCGTGATGGGTTGTAGTGTGGTAGAAGCTCTGTTATGTAGGTAGGGGCTAAACCGTTTAAGGCTTTATAAGTGATTAAAATAACTTTAAAGTCAATACTTAATGGGTAACCAGTGAAGGGTTGAAAACATTGGGGTTATGTGATCTTATTTTCTGGACCTGGTTAGAACTCTGGCAGCTGCATTCTGAACTAACTGTAGTTTGTTGATTCATGATGCAGGACAACCACTAAGCAGTGCATTACAGTAGTCAAGTCTTGAGGTCACAAATGCATGAATAAGCTTCTCTGCATCAGCAACACATACATTTTTCGTAATTTGGCAACATTTCTAAGGTGGAAGAATGTTTTTGTGACATTTGAGATGTGATTTTTAAATGACAGGTTGCTGTCTAATATAAAGCCTAGGTCTTTAACTGTATTTGTTGGAGTGACAGTGCAGCCTTCATCTTGCAGGCTATAATCCGAAATATTCTGCTCATGTGTCTTTGGTCCGATATTTCTGTTTTATTAGAATTTAAAAGAAGGAAATTACAAGTTGTCACGGTCCCACCGTCTTGTTTATGAAATTCTAGTCGTGTGGTGGGATCGGGACAGAGTTCTTGGGTTTTATGTGGGAAGACCATGAGATGTTTATGTCTCTCATGTGTTTTTCCAGTGTCTCGTCTCTGTTCCCGCCATCTCGTTTCCTCGTTATCCTTCCCTGAGTGTTTAATGTCCCACACCTGCCCCATGTCGTTATCCCTTGTTTGTGTTCCTATATATACCCTCATGTTTCTTTGTCCTGTGCTCGTGGATTGTTCTGATGTACCGTGTTCATGCCTGTTGTCTTGATTCCGTGCCTTGTCCAGTGTTCCTGTTTCCAGCCTTGTCCTTGTTCCGTGAGTCTTGTGGTCTACCCTGTTGTGTTTTTGATTTAAGACGTTTGGTCGTGTCCTTTAGTTTAGTTTAGTGTTCTTGTTTTCATTTTGCCCCCTCGTGGGAAGTCTTTTATTTCAAGTTTGTTTCTGAGTTTAGTTCCTGTTTTATACCCCCTCGTGGGTTTTGTTTTGTGTGTTTTTTGTAATAAATATTTTCTGTTAACCCCTTCACTGCCTGCCTGCATTTGGGTTCTTCTCTGCACCACAATCGTGACAGAATCCACGAGCCAGTACTGAACCCAGCAGGCAGCATGACCACCCAAAGATCCCGCCAGACTCACCTCCTCTGCAGCCACCGTCAGGGAGATGACAATATCATGAACTATGTCGACCGCTTCCTAAAGGCTGCAGAGGAGGCAGTTTATTCTGAGAAGGTGGTTTTTGGGGAGGCGGAACTCGCGGTCCTCTTTAACGGTGGCCTCAGGGACCCTCTGTCCGGGCGGAGATGAGGATGCTGAGACCACTGGACTTCGAGTGCACGGTGAGATATGCCATGAATCGCCCGGAGTCCAGGGTCTCAGCCCAGCCCTGCTACCCATCTTCCCTGCCTGCGATCCCGGAGGGTCGCGTCATGGAGATCGGGGTCATCGGCATGGCCGCACCGTCCGCCTCTCCCCCGGCAGCTCCTCCTCCGCCTATCAGCATCCGTGGCCGGCGCAGACGAAGGGAGTCGTGGGACTCCCCGTCCGACTCCTCTGTACGGAGCTAACCGGGCTCCCCATCGCTTCTCAGCAACCGGCACACGTTCTGTGGGCCGGTCGAAGAAGAAGCGAGGAGGGGGGCACCACCCAGTCCGGTGCAGCCGGCGTCCAGTCCGGTGCAGCCGCGTCCAGTCCGGTGCAGCCGGCGTCCAGTCCGTGCAGCCGGCGCCCAGTCCGCTGCAGCCGGCGCCCAGTCCGCTGCAGCCGGCGCCAGTCCGCTGCAGCCGGCGCCCAGTCCGTGCAGCCGGCGCCAGTCCGGTGCAGCCGGCGTCCAGTCCGGTGCAGCCGGCGTCCAGTCCGGTGCAGCCGGCGTCCAGTCCGGTGTCCAGCCGGCGTCCAGTCCGTGATCCAGCCGGCGTCCAGTCCGGTGATCCAGCCGGCGTCCAGTCCGGTGATCCAGCCGGCGTCCAGTCCGGTGATCCAGCCGGTCCAGTCCGGTGTCCAGCCGGCGTCCAGTCCGGTGTCCAGCCGGCATCCAGTCCGGTGTCCAGCCGGCGTCCAGTCCGGTGATCCAGCCGGCGTCCAGTCCGGTGTCCAGCCGTGTCCAGTCCGGTGGTCCAGCCGGCGTCCAGCCGGTTCCAGCCGGCGTCCCGTCCACCGGTCCAGCCGGCGTAGCCCTGTCAGCCGGTCCAGCCGGCGTCACAGCCCGTCCAGCCGTTCCAGCCGCGTCAGCTGTCCAGCCGGCTTCCAGCCGGCGTCAAGCCCTGTCCAGCCGGCCTTCCAGCCGGCGTCAAGCCCTGTCCAGCCGGCCTTCCAGCCGGCGTCAAGCCCTGTCCAGCCGGCCTTCCAGCCGGCGTCAAGCCCTGTCCAGCCGGCCTTCCAGCGGCGTCAAGCCCTTCCAGCCGGCCTTGCCGTCAAGCCCTTCCAGCCGGCCTTCCAGCCGGCGTCAAGCCCTGCCAGCCGGCCTTCCAGCCGGCGTCAAGCCCTGTCCAGCCGGTCCCTGGGAGACTCCCAGGGCCAAAGACTGTTCCCCCCGGACTCCTCCTAAGTCCCCCAGGACTCACGCGCCCTCGAGCGCAGCCGGGGACTGGGACTGTTCCACCCAACCCTTTTGGACTGCCCCTATGACTCTGTTTTGCCCCACCCCCCCTCCCATGTTTGTTGTTCTTGTTGTCTCACCCAGTCCCTTAGTCTTGTTGTCTGTCTCCCCTTGTCTTGTTCACCATGTTTGTCTGGTTTTTGTCTTTGGTCCAGTCTGTCAGGTCTTGTTAGTCACCCCTTGGTGAACACCTGGAGGTGTTCATTAAGGGGGGGGCTCTGTCACGGTCCCACCGTCTTGTTTATGAAATTCTAGTCGTGTGGTGGGATCGGGACAGAGTTCTTGGGTTTTATGTGGGAAGACCATGAGATGTTTATGCCTCTCATGTGTTTTTCCAGTGTCTCGTCTCTGTTCCCGCCATCTCGTTTCCTCGTTATCCTTCCCTGAGTGTTTAATGTCCCACACCTGCCCCATGTCGTTATCCCTTGTTTGTGTTCCTATATATACCCTCATGTTTCTTTGTCCTGTGCTCGTGGATTGTTCTGATGTACCGTGTTCATGCCTGTTGTCTTGATTCCGTGCCTTGTCCAGTGTTCCTGTTTCCAGCCTTGTCCTTGTTCCGTGAGTCTTGTGGTCTACCCTGTTGTGTTTTTGATTTAAGACGTTTGGTCGTGTCCTTTAGTTTAGTTCTTGTTTTCATTTTGCCCCCTCGTGGGAAGTCTTTTATTTCAAGTTTGTTTCTTAGTTTAGTTCCTGTTTTATACCCCCTCGTGGGTTTTGTTTTGTGTGTTTTTTGTAATAAATATTTTCTGTTAACCCCTTCACTGCCTGCCTGCGCTTGGGTTCTTCTCTGCACCACAATCGTGACAACAAGTTTTGTAACTTGTCTAATTTGGATAGCTGGAAGGAATCATCTGCATAACAGTGGTAGCTAATTCCATGTTTTCAAATAATGTTGCCAAGGGGCAGCATGTATATGGAGAATAGCAAGGGTCCTAAAACCGATCCCTGAAGTAATCCATAATTTACTTGCGTTAGATTTGATGATTCCCCATTTAAATGGACAAATTGATGTCTGTCTGATAAGTAAGATCTGAACCATTGTAGTGCCTGTCCCTGAATACCGGTATAATTGTATAAGTGATCTAGAGGTATTTTATGGTCTATAGTATCGAACGCAGCACCAAGGTCAAGCAGGACTAGGAGTGAGATGTTACCTTTATATGATGTTATAAGCAGGTCGTTTTAACGTAATTTTCATCGGAATTTTAACGAGCACAGTTTCAGTACTATGATGCGGTCTAAAGCCTGACTGAAATTTTTGTGTATGTCATTATTTTGTAAGAAACAGCACAACTGAGTGGACACTACTTTTTCTAATATTTTAGACAGGTAAGGGAGATTTGAAATCGGTCTATAGTTTCCTAGTTCATTGGGGTCTAAATTTGGTTTCTTGATAAGAGTCTTAATGACGGCCAGCTCAAAGGGTCCTGGGACATGACCTAGATTAATTGACGAGTTGATAATGTTATAAATGGGCTCAATTGCAACGAGTAATAACTCTTTTAATAATTTAGTTGGTATGGGGTCTAATAAGCAAGTTGTAGGTTTAGATGTTGCAATAAGTTTAATTAAATCTTCCTGTTTTATATGTGAAAAACACTGTAGCCTTTCTTTTGGGGCGATTGTTTCTACTAATTCATAGGACAGACTTGGACATTGAGTTTTTACTATTTTGTCACGTATGTTTTTGATTTTCTCTGTAAAAAAAAATCATGAAATCATTGCTACCAAGGTGCGGCGGAATAACCAGGTCAGGTGATGTCTGTTTATTTGATAATTTAGCAACTATACTAAATAAAAACCTTGGATTGTTTTTGTTAGTTTCTATGAGGTTACGGAGGTGCTCAGCCTTTGCAGCTTTGAGTGACTTTTTATAACAGTTAGCACTCTCTTTCCACGCAATTTTAAATACCTCTAATTGGGTTGTTTCCATTTGCGCTCCAGTTTACGTGTTTCTCTTTTAAGGGCGTGAGTGGTGCTATTGTACCATGGTGCTACGTTTTTCTCATTAATCTTTTTTGACTTCATAGGTGCGACAGCTTCTAATGTATAAGAGAAAATAGTGCCCAATTTGCTGGTCATGTCATCGAGCGATTCTGTATTTATTGGTATGGTTATTAGTCAGATCTGGCAAGCTCTTTGCGAAACTATCTTTAGTAGTCGAGGTAATTGTTCTACTCTGCCGATAACGAGTTAAGCGGCTGATTTCTGCAGTGCACAGTGTACATGCTATAAGATAGTGATCAGTGACATCGTCTTGAGGTATAATATCTATATTGGTTAGATCGGCTCCGTGAGATATAATCAAGTCTAGTGTATGATTAAATCGATGAGTGGGTCTATTGATGTGTTGTGTTACTCCAAAAGAGTGTAGTAGCTCTTTAAACGCCACTGCTAATGCATCGTTCACACTATCTACGTGGATATTAAAATCTCCAACAATTAGTACTTTATCAACGTTAACCAATAGGTCCGATAAGAAGTCTTCGAACTCTTTCAGAAAATCAGTGTAGGGACCAGGGGGTCTATACACAGTAGCCAATGTAAAAGAAAGCAATGGTTTTTTACTTTCATTTCAAACAATTATGTTCAACGCAAGCACTTCAAATGATTCAAATTTATGCTCTGTTCTCTGAGTTAGAGTAAGAAAGTCTCTAAAGATTGTTGCGACACCTCCACCTCGACCAACCGGACGTGGCTCATGCATATAACAGTAGCTTGGTGGGGTACACTCATTTAGACCGTAATAATCATTTGGTTTAAGCCAGGTTCCCTTTCTGTCGGTCTCTCGACGTTGTGTCGAGCCGACAGATGGGGTTCGCTCTTGAGAACCTATCAACTTCTGACTCGTTTAGAAAAGGTCAGTGAAATTGGCGAATTAAATTTGCATGCCAGACTCTGCCCCCAGATATCCGGGTATACAAGAGAGACGGCGTGCTGCATTCATTCACCTTTTTTTCTTCGGAGCCTTCACACTGATCGACTTCGAGACTTCCCCTGGGTGTCTCGGTAGTTCCAGAAGTGTTTGAGTTTTTATCTCTAAAAGAGCAAATTTCTCCAGCGTGGCATGTCCCGCTGTTCTCGTGGGTGCAACCCACTCATCGAGGAGGGGGACGGACACGATGTCTGCTTCCAGTACGCTGGGGCAGACGTTTTGGATACGTCCTGCCCGCACTGCGGGTGGTTGACGATTCAGACGTTGCATTCACGGATGGCTGTGTTCCCACGGGACTCAGCCACCACCTCGTCTGCTCCCCATTCCATGACGGCAGGACTACGGCCCTGCCATCCGCTACTGCAAGCAGCGAGGGTGATATGAGGATTACTGTGAGCGTTAATCCGCCAGCCACTGGCTCATGGACCGTTCGCACCTCGTCTTGCTCATCTGACCGTTCCCCAGGAGACAGTCCCAACGTCTTGTTCCTCAACCACGTATTCGGAAACTGTGCGTGATAATGATGAGATGTCCCTTGCAGCATCGGGGGGTGATGTACTGCCATCCAACTCTGGCGATTCCTCGGAGCTCCCTCCCTCGGGGGGAGACGAGAAGAGGCCCCACCTATGGGCGTATAGCCGCCCAGTGGCCGAAGCCCTAGCCTGAGTGACGTCCCAACCTGACCGGGGGTGGGTCACTCAGGATCTCCTCGTCCCGTCCAGACATGGAGACCAGGTTCTGCCTGGGATGCCGTAACGTGCCCCTTCCCCTGGGGAAGCAGTTCGCCAGGGGGAGCGGCCAGGGGGGAGTCGTTGTCAGAGCCTTAGCTCCGAGAACCAAGTCCTGGTTAGGCCAAGGGGCGTAACTAGTACCACTTGATGCTCCTCTTCCCTGGCCTTGCACAGGACCCTGTGCAATGAGGCTCACTGGGGGGGAAGCGTACTTCCGCTTGTCCCGCGGCCAGCTGTGCGCAAGGGCATCCGTGCCAAGGGTTGCCTCGGACAGGGAGTACCAAAGCGGAAAATGGGTGGAGTCCGGGGAGGCAACAGGACCACCTGTGCCTGGCCGAACCTCTCCCAAATGAGCTGGCTGCGCGGGGATGGAGTCACCACTCCCCGCGAGGCGTCGACTGACGAGAGAGCGCATCGGCTGTCTGGTTCAGGACGCCTGGGATGTGTGTGGCTCGCAGGGAACTGATCATCTGCTGACTCCAGAGGAGGAGGCGCCGGGCGAGTCATGTTTAGCTGCCGTGAGCGAATCCAATGATATACGCCACAGCAGCTGTGCTGTCCGACCGGACCAGCATGTGCCTGCCCTGCACGAGAGGTAGTAGCCTCCTCAATGCAAGTAGCAAAACCAACAACTCTAGGTAGTTGAAATGCCAACGCAGGCGGGGGCCCGTCCACCGCCCCGACACTGCTTGCCCGTTTGCACATGGCACCCCAACCCCAAGAAGGTCATGGAGACCAGGGGGTTAGGGTGTGTTGGCCGAAAGCGTGTTACCATACGCCTGCTGCCGGTGTGCCACGCTCTCCAAGGAACTTGACTCTGTAGCCAGTGTTGGAGCGGTCGTATGTGCATCGACCCGAGGGGGACCACCCCCGCCGAGGATGCCATGTATCCCAGGAGCCTCTGAAATTTCTTCAGGGGGACCGCTGACTGTCCGAAAGCTTCAGGCAGTTTCTGGCTTCAGGCAGCCTCTGGGAGGCCGCGTGGGTGCGGGCTTCCTCGTCGCGGGTCTCGCGCCCCCCGCGGGGGGTGAGCAGGGCTGCTCATGAGGACAGAGTCGAGTTCCCTACCGAGAAAGAGGACGCTCTGCACCGGGGAGAGCTTGCTCTTCTCCATTGACCTTTAGCCCCACCGATCTAGGTGCTGGAGCACCAGGTCCCTGTGTGTACACAACAGATCTCGAGAGTGCGCCAAACTGAGCCAGTCATCGAGATAGTTTAGTACCCGCACACCAGCTTCCACGACCTTCGTAAAGACTCGTGGAGACAGGGACAGACCGAAGGGGAGGACCCTGTACTGATATGCCCGTCCCTCGAACACGAGCTGTCGGAACGGCCGATGTTGAGGGAGGAACGAGACATGAAGTACGCGTCCTTCAGGTCGATTGCCATGAAACAGTCCTGACACCTGACGGATGTCAGGATGCGCTTCTGTGTAATCAACCTGAAAGGCAGCTACTGAGTAGGTGCCTGTTCAGAACACACAGACCCAAGATAGGGCGCAACCCCCCGCCCGGGTTCTCAAGACAAACCCCACTCTGTCAGTTCGACACAACGTCGAGAGACCGACAGAAAGGGAACAGTGTGTTAAGCAGTAAGCAGGCCGGTGATGCTAAAAGCCTGAGGCTAATTGCGAATGATCCGATAAAAATAAATTATCAGTGCATTTAAGAAGATTTTTGGTATGGGATATACTTAAGGATAAGTTTTACCCTCGGTGAATAACAATTTAAAACACAAGTCTTAAGATATAACAACAATAAACGATATATTAAAAATAAGTTTGAAAGAGCTCCGACTCATACCACGTGCTCTCAGCAAACAGGAAGTGGTAACCATCACACTTACCACATGATACATTTACAGTGCTACTCCAGCCTTGAAACGTAACAAGCCGAACAGCACAGCAAGAGAGTTATACCAAAATAATACGCAATACAAATACAAATCATTATTACACATAAGCATTATGATCGGCAGACATGACAGACACTGTCTCCCAGTCTGATCACAAAACCAACACAGACTAACGTACACAATGCCAGTTTAAAAAGCGACACCTCTTGAGAGCGCTCTCAGCAATGAAAATCGGTGACTACACTGGCAGACAGTAAACAGAGATTCAACAGTGAATAAACTATGATTTAAAATGCTTGCCCATTTAAACGTTTTATCGATTTCTCATACGAAGTGCACGCACATGAAGACGCCAGTTCTCATACAGCGCAAGGCTACAACCAAGTTCCCCTTATGTTGGTCTCTCGACGTTGTGTCGAGACAAAATGGGGTTTGAACTTGAGAACCTATCATCTCTGATTGTACTTTTAAAAGGCCAATGAACTTAGCAAATGGAATGGGGTTCCAGTCTCTGCCCCGTGCATATGGGTATAAAAGGAAGATGGCATGCCCATTCATTCACCTTTTGTTCTTCGGAACCTGCGAGTCATTAAATGCTTAGTACTATTATCTCTCTGACTGATCTCTCTACTGGAGTTTCTACGATGGAGAGCTGCGGACTCGTCGTCTTTTGTGTGACTTCCCCTGGGCATCTATTAGAGCAAATTTCCTTAAAAGAGCTGAAATTTCCTAAAGCGTGCATGTGTCGCCAGGCATGTTTCGCTGCTGTAATCTTGGATACGGCAGCCTCGTCCTCGAACCTGATGGGCACGATACCTGCAGAGGTAACAAACCGCGTTCCGCCCCGGTACCTTTTTTCCCAAAGGTGCATGAGGAGCTCACCAAGACCTGGAAGCCCACTTCTCGGCGCGTCAAACGAGCTCCGTCACCCTGACTTCCCTCAACACCGGGGCAGCTAAGGGATATGCGATGTACCCCAGGTCGAGCGTGCTGTCGCAGTACACCTGTGCCCACAGATGACCGCCACCTGGAGGGGTCGACCAAGGCTCCTTTGCAAGGTGTGTAAGAAACGACACTCGTTTCGAAGGCTTACACTGCTGTGGGTCAAGCTGCCTCCGCTATTCATGCCATGCCTATACTGCATGTCAACCAAGCCAAGGCGTTGAAGCAGCTGGACGAGGGAAGACATGACCCAGCTGTAATGCAGGAACTGCGCACCGCCACTGACTTCGCACTCCGGGCGACCAAGGTGATGGCACGCACGTTGTGTCGTACTATGTCCAGTCTAGTGGTCCAGGAAAGACACATATGGCTAAACCTTGAGCAGATGAGTGACACCGAGAAGGTACGCTTTCTCGATGCGCCCATCGCGCATGGTGGGCTGTTTGGCGACACCGTCGAGGATTTCTTTCAACAGTTCACGACGATGAAGAGGCAGACAGCGGCCATCAAGCATATCTTGCCCCGCCGTGACCCGACCGCCTTCAGGTCGTCGAGGTCCCGGCCAGTGTCGCCATGGCTCTGGCTGCCCCTCCTCAAGCGGCCCCTTGTGGACAGAGAGGATTGCGGAGGAGAGCATCGACTCCCCATCGGCAGCTGCCTAGGAAGACATTTTTTTTCCAGCAGAGCACCGCCTTGACGTTGCATCATGCCAATCTCTTTCCAGCAGAGCGCAGCCTCAACTCAACATTGCGTCATGCCGATCTCTTTCTAGCAGAGCGTAGCCTCAAGTCAACGTTGCATCATGCCGATCCTGCAGCCTTCAGCACTCTCCACACGACGGTGCGTCGTGCAGCGAAGTCTACCAGCAGCCCCCGGCGAGACGGCTGTTCTGCCAGCCACTGCCAGTTCTGTCCCCCACAAGGACGGTGATGCAGATCGCTTCCCTAGTCCCTCTGTTGTGGTATCTGGGGGCGTGGTTACAGCTCCCCAGACTGTCACGTTGGCTAGTGAGGATGATCCGTCTTGGCTAAGTGATCCAGTTCGCCAGACGCTTGTCCAGGTTTCAGGGAATTCTGATTAGCTCGGTTCGAGGCGAGAATGCTCCCATGCGTCGGGCCAAGGTCGCCACTCTTCTGGTGAATGGTGCGATCGAGCCCGTCCCTCCAGCTGAGATGTCTTCGGGGTTCTAGGTCCCCAAGAAAGGCGGGGGGCTGCGCCCCATCCTGGATCTGCGCACTCTGAAAAAAGGCACTTCTCAGGCCTTAAAATATTTACATTTTTAAAGTGTAATAAAATACTTTATTTATTCTAAAAGGTATGGGGGGATGGGGTTGCTGTGAGGGGCCTCAAAAAAATATTTTGCCTAGGGAAGCGAACAAGTCGAGTTTGCCAAGCACCTTTGGTGATGTGGAAGAGAAACTCCTTCGCTGTCTGCACCATGCGCTCAGCTTGTCCGTTTGAACTTGGATGATACGGCGCTGTGGTGGCGTGTCGAATGCCATTCCATTCAGCAAACTCCTGGAACTCTGCAGAGGTGAAAGCAGCCCCATTATCTGATACTATGACATCAGGCAAGCTGTGTGTTGCAAAAATAAGTCTCAGTGCGTTAATAACAGCAGACGATGACATATAGCTCATCAGAGATACTTCGAGCCATTTGCTATGCGAATCAACTACTACGTGTCAGGTATGGTTAGGGGAAGAACCCAATTGCAGACAGGCGGTGAAGGGGTTAACGGAGTTTTATTAACAAACAAAACAAAACACCCTCAATGGGGAAAACTATAACAAAACACGAACTCGGGACACAGTAACAAAACAAAAATGCAAAACAAAACACTTCCCACGAGGGGGCAAAAAGTAAACTAACCATAAAGAGCGACACAGCGTCTTACCAACAAGATTTAGGGTAGGCAAGGGCCAGGCAGGGCAGCACACACAGCAAGGAGACACTCAGGATACAATAGCAACAAGCACACAGGTAAGGACAGCACAAAACACAGACCAGCAACAATGCAACCAAGAGGGACAAAGGGAACTGAGAACTTAAATAGGGAAACATTAACAAGGGGAGATTGCACGGGGACAGAGAAGGGCAGGTGACAAGACTCAACACTAATAGGAACCAAATGGAGAAACAAAGGGGCGGGGCCAGAAGACGCGACACCGGAGAGAGAGGACATGGAAGGCCCACAGGGCCAAAACGTCTCTCTCCACATAAAACAAGGGATCCTGCCGTGATTCTGCCACAAGCTCGAGAAAGACATGACAAGATGAGGCAGAATCATGACACTATGAGAAATATTTTACCCTGAAAAGTGCCTGCGAAGTCAATGTGTAGCCTCGACCATCTTTTCGTTGTCCATTCCCAAGGGTGCACATTTGCCCTGGGTGGTGCATGACGTAACTTCTGACAGGTATCACATTCTCTGACAGTCTCCTCTATATCCTTGTCCATACCTGGCCACCACACATAACTCCTTGCGGGTCCCTTCATGTGCACAATGCCAGGGTGAGCATCACATAACATGGCAAGTACTTCCGCCCTCGTCAAGTCAGGAACCACAACACGGCTTCCCCATAGCAAACAGTTTTTGTGGGCAGAGAGCTCATGGCGGCGCATCAAAAAGGGTTTGAAACGGCTGTCTCTCATATCAGCTGGCCATCCATGCAGGTCCCAGCGTGACACCCGTGACAAAACAGGGTCCTTGAATGTGAGACTAGCAATTCAATCAGCATGCATAGGGGCGTCTGGCACCATTTCCAGTAGCAAAACATCCAAGGGTGGGGATGTAACAGAGTCAGGCCCGGGCAAAGGCAGACGGCTCAGGGCATCAGCATTTCCAATGTTTTTCCCAGGTCTGTAACACAGCTCATAGTCATAAGCTCCAAGGATCACACTCCATCGTAACATCCGTGGTGACAGAATGGCAGGCATTGGCTTGGAGTGGTGTAAAAGGCCCAGCAAGGGTTTGTGGTCAGTAAAAATAAAAAAAATTACGACCTGCAAGATACTGATGAAACTTCCTGACAGCAAAACAGATGGATCTTTCCTGGCCATCACATTCCATGTGGAATAATAAAGCACCAAGACCATATGGTGAGGCATCACAGACCACTGCCAGGTTTTTTTTTGTCATAATGCACCAGCACCTTATCTGTTTGCAGCAGCTGCTTTACCTGAGCAAAAGCTGTTTCGTGTTTGGCTCCCCACTGTCACGTGGCAGAGTGGTCCAGCAAGCGATGCAGGGGTTCCATGACTTTAGCTTTGTGGGGAAGGAAACAGTTATAAAAGTTCAGTAGCCCCAAGAAGGCCTGGAGCTCTGTTTTGTTTTGTAGCCTCCACTTTTTCACGAGTTGGCTTAACTCCATCCTTATCCACTCGAAACCCCAAAAACTCAACTTGAGTAGCTGCAAAAATGCTTTTCTCTTTTTGCAGCCTCAGACCAGCTTCTGCAAGATGCTTCAAAACAGCCTTTAGCTGCGCATTGTGGTCTTCCATGGATTTACCTGAAATTAGGATATCATCCAGGTATGGCTAGACTCCTGGAATTCCAGCGAACAGAGTGTCCATAAATCTCTGAAAAATTGAAACAGCTGTTGACACTCCAAACTGCAATCGCCGAGGTTGGAAAAGGCCACGATGGGTGTTAATAGTTAGCAAGTCTGCTGCTTTGTCATCCACTGGAAGTTGCTGGTAAGCTTGTTTCAAATCAAGTTTAGTGAAGAATACTCACCCAGCTAGTTTTGAGAAAAGTTCAGATGCTGTGGGTAAGGGGTACACAATGGCTTAACAATACGGCTTAACAGCTGTATTCACAGTGGAGCGATAGTAACCGCAAATTCTAAGACCCCTTTTCTTTTTTGCTACTGTTACTATGGGTGTGGCCCATCTTGCATGTCGCACAGGTTCGAAATTCCCTTGTGCCACTAACTTATCCAGCTCCTCATCTAGCTGTGGCCGTAAAGCAAAAGGAACTGGCCGTGCCTTAAAGAAACGTGGGGTCGCTGTGGAATCAATATCAATAGAGATTGGGGCTGCTCGGCAGGCACCAATGTCCTGAAAAACCTCTGGATATTCAGTGAAGATGTCCTCCACAGACTGCAACTGTATGCCATGTATTCCTTCCACTGATATCCCTAGTGGTTCAAACCAGTCTCGTCCCAGCAGACTAATGCCCTGCCCTTGGATGACAAACAAAGGAAGCGTCTTTTGTGTGCCCTTGTACCTTACTTCCACAAACACTTTCCTTTCACTTCCAACGTTGCTTGTGACCACTGTTTTAGTATTCGCTTGTCTTGGTGCATTTCCGGAAGATGATCAGGCACAACGAGTGATAAGGGTGCTCTCTAATCAGGGAGCATGCTGCTCTGGAATCCACTTCCATCGTGTGTGCTTTTCCATTTAGGACAACAGTGGCCAAATATGACTTCTGTCCCCCTCTTTTTAATGTTCCTGTAGTGTTGTAAACAGAGTATTCATTTTGCTCTTCATGCGTTACAATGTTTGTACTCTGTCCCGCTTTTGTATTTCCTGTACATTGTCCAGTATTGTGCTTGGTTCTTGTTAAACACACCCGAGCTATTTGTCCAATTTTATTTACATTAATGGCATACTGCAGTGGTGAACTTACAAGCTTGTGGAGTATGCTGGCCACCACATCTAAAGCATGGTTTGTCACACTTTGCAGTTTCAGTTGTGCCGCTTTCTTATGAACTGATGCGTGAGCTGCATAATGAACATCATCAGCCGGTAGCGATTTGTTTTGTTGTTGAAAAAGGAGGCGAGTATTTAACAGGGCTGCTTCAGCAGCCAGAGCCTTTTCCTCCGCCTCTTTAAACGTAAGCGTAGGTTAAGCCAATAAGCGGAGCTGTAGCCCCTCATCCAAAACCCCACACACAATCCTGTCACGCAGCATGGCAGTTAACTGATCTCCGAACGCACAATGCACTGGCAACCATCTAAGCTCAGCAATGTAGTTAGAAATACTTTGGTGTGGTTTCTGCTTACAATTATGCAAGGGAAGTTAGATAAATCGTGGACAATTGTCCATTCATATAGATTGCCATCGGTCGACTAGGCAGACGAAGGGCTCGTATACCTGAATTGGACGCCAAATTCTCGCTCACTCTTATTATGATTGGGACTTTTTTCCCTTATCGTAGTTTAGGGGCCGTTTTCCCGGAGAGGCATCGTACGGACACCACAAGGGGTGTCAAAGTGCTGTGGGCGTGGACCCTCGCTCCACAAAATGCCTATTCATCCCCTGACCACCTAATCTTCATCACCGCATCCACGAGGAGCCTTTCGCGTCCCCCTGACCGCCTAACTCTGCCATAGTCTTCCTCACGTCCGCAGCACGCCTAGAGTTGGTAGGTTGCTGTCCCTTGCTGCCTATTCGTGGCGCGACATCCAAAAGATGCCAAAACGTCTCGCTCGCCACCCTTGCCTCCGCAGTGCGCCTATAGTGGGTAGTTTGCTGCCCCTTGCTGCCTATTCGTGGCGCGAAATCCAAAAGATGCCAAAATGTCTCGCTCGCCGCCCTTCTTTCTTTTTTCTCTCCCTCACGGCCGTGGTGCCCCCTAGAGGCCGGGCGTCCTTCATGACCTTGCTCGTTCGTGCTTAGGGGAGGTTTCTGTCAGAAAGACGTTGGATACCCGAGCCAGGGGGTTTGCGGGCCCATAAAGAACCACTAGAGGCAGGGAGATGTATGTAAAATAAGAAAAATATTTAATTTCACTTCCCGACCAAGCCCAAAGTGCATTTGTATAACACATGAGCATTTTGACAGCCTGAAGTGTGCAATATACCAATATGGGGTGCTTCTAGGATACATATCTGTAGGTTTGTCACAAGAAAATGGGTTTACAGTATGAAAAATTGACCGTTTACAGCATTGTCCACCGTTAGCCTAAACGGCTACTGTCAAATACGTTACGACTGGGACTTCCGGTGGTTTTGCTGAGTCACAGGAAGTCCCAGTCGTAACTTATTTGACAGTCGGTCGGTAGGCTACCAATGTACAAAACACTTTTCACACAAGAAAAAGAAGTAGAAAATGTTCCCTAGGTTCCAGTAAGCCACTCTCTCGGTATGTGAAACAGGGGCCAACAGACTACCAGAATATAAAGTTTGGGGCCCCTCGATCCCACTGCGGCCCAACGGCTGCTGCCGACACTCTTAACCTATCCCATTCCTTTTCATCAGCTCATGATGGACAAATGGGACAGAAAGGTCTGATCGACCTGCAATTCACGTATATGCCTCGTCACGGGGCCCTGGGTCGTGTTCTGGAGTTCCGCGCCCCTCGGACCTCGTTGACCTCTCACTTTGCCCAAAAAGACACCAGCAGCCTACATATAGGTTGCGAATGTACGCTCTGGAATACAGGGGTCAAAAGGTCACAGGGTCTTAATACTCACCACGGTATACCGTGGGGGTATCCCAAGCCGGGGAATCGAGTACCGTGGTTCTCGGTCACCTCGAAGTATCTCATTCTTGAAAAAAGATTGAAGCCTAATTTTGTTCAGTTTGCTCATTCAAGAGGGTCTTTCAGGCCACAAAACGAAGAAGCCTGCATGAGAGACTTTTTCAAACCGCACTATGAATCTTTTCCCACGGTTCTAGACAGCCACCCTCACGGTATGTTAATCAAGGGCCTACAGACTACTAGAATCTAAAGTTTGGGGCCCCTCGAGCACCCGGGGTCTGAACGGGAGCCGCCTACACTCTTAACTTATCCCATTCGTTTTCATAAGCTCTTGATGGACAATTAGGGTTGGGGTACAGAATGGTCTGATCGACCCGCAATTCACGTATATGTCTCGTCACGGGGCCCTGGGTCATGTTCTGGTGTTCCGCGCCCCTCGGACCTCGTTGACCTCTCACTTTGCCCAAAAAGACACCAGCTGCCTACATATAGGTTGCGAATGTACGCTCTAGAATACAGGGGTCAAAAGGTCGTAGGGTCTTAATACTCGGTACGGTATACCATGGGGGTCTCCCAAGCCGGGATATCGAGTTCCGCGTCCGTAGACGCTTCCGGAGACAGATTTTCACTTGGAAAGCAACTGCCTCACGAGGCCTTCGCAGGCACAAGTCCCCATAGAGATCAATGCGAGGGAGAGAGATGTATGAAAAATAATAAAAAATATTAAATTTCATAGCCCGATCTAGCCCTATCGGTATGTCGTCGAGAGCCATGTGACGCAACTTTCTGTTAGGTTTCGTGCTCCTGTGGCCTCTGCGGGCCGTACGGGAGCCTCTAACACATGCAACCTATCCCATTATTTTCATAGGTGCCTATCGTACAGAGACCCCCGAACGGCCCCGGGGACTCCGAATGACCCCGATTCAAATTCTGTAGCTGCTCGCCGCCCCCTCATTCGGTTCCCAAAGTTTGAAGTCGGTACGGCCTCGTTATGTACTATACAGCACGTTTTGGGGACGTTGTGGGCCGTTTATTTTTCTGGAATATTTTTTGTGATTTTTTTCGATCACTTGCCGCACACCGAGGGGTACGGGCTTCGGATATGTGGTGCATGAGGGTGTGAAGAACCAGCATTCGAAGCCCCGAGGTTTCTTTATAAGAATAAAACAGAATTTTGCTGAAAATGCTGTTCAGAGATGTATTTCTGTGAAAAGTGCATTTGTAAGCAAAATAAGCATTTTAATAGCCTGAAGTGTGCAATATACCAATATGGGGTGCTTCTAGGATACATAGCTGTAGGTTTGTCATACAAAAGCTGTTTACAGTCTTAAAAATTGACCTTTTACAGTCACATGGCCCATAGAGATCAATGCGAGGGAGCGAGAGGTATGAAAAATAATAAAAAATATTAAATTTCATAGCCCGACCTAGCCCTATCGGTATGTCGTCGAGAGCCATGTGACGCAACTTTCTGTTAGGTTTCGGGCTCCTGTGGCCTCTGCGGGCCGTACGGGAGCCTCTGACACATGCAACCTATCCCATTATTTTCATAGGTGGCTATCGTACGATGAGCCCGGAACGGCCCCGGGGACTTCGAATGACCCCGATTCAAAATCTATAGCCCGGAACGGCCCCCTCATTCGGTTCCCAGAGTTTGAAGTCGGTACGACCTCGTTATGTACTCTATCGACCCTGTTTGGGGAGGTTGTGGGCCGTTTATTTTTTGGGAATATTTTTTGTGATTTTTTTTGAGAACTTGCCGTACAGCGAGGGGTACGGGCTTCGGATATGTGATGCGTGAGGGTGCGTCGAACTAGCATTCGAAGCCCCAAGATTTTTGTAGGGGAATAAAGCAGTTTTTTGCTGAAAATGCTGGGGAGAGACTAATTTCTGTGAAAAGTGCGCTTGTATGCAAAATAAGCATTTTAATAGCCTAAGGTGTGCAATATGCCAATGCGGGGTGCTTCTAGGATACACATCTGTAGGTTTGTCATAAGAAAGTTGTTTACAGTCTAAAAAACTGACCGTTTACAGTATTGTCCACTGTAAGCCTACGAGGCTACTGTCATATAAGTTATGACTGGTACTTCCTGTGGTTTTGCCGAGTCACAGGAAGTGCCAGTCGTAACTTATTTGACGGGTCCTCATAGGTAGCTAATGTACACACCATTTTTAAGCATCCGGAGCACATCTATGAGCCTTAATGCACGTCATTGGGAAGGGCTAAGCCTCTCATACACTCTACTGTTGGTTAAAGCTATATAACTCCTTACTTAGGCTTATAATGACCCTTAATAGGCTTTGTCCATTATTTACCTATGAAGGTCCCATTAAATAAGTTACACATGTATTGTCCGTTACACACCTATGTGAGCCACATCAAATAAGTTACACATGTATATACCATTTTTGAGCATAATAACCATGTTATAAAGCTGTAATAAACAGGTAATTGCCAAATTGAGTCACACACACTTTTGGAACGGCTCCCATAGGTAGCTAATGGATACACCATTTTTAAGCTTCTGGAGCACATCTATGAGCCTTAATGCACGTCATTGTGAAGGGCTAAGCCTCTCATACACTCTACTGTTGGTTTAAGCCATATAACTCATTGCCAAGGTTAAATAATGACCCTTAATAGGCTTTGTCCATTATTTACCTATGAGGGTACCATTAAATAAGTTACGAATGTACATGCCACACGTAACACTTTTGGCACGGCTCCCATAGGTAGCTAATGGACACACCATTTTTAAGCTTCTGGAGCACAACTATGAGCCTTAATGCACGTCATTGTGAAGGGCTATGCCTCTCATACACTCTACTGTTGGTTAAAGCTGTATAACTCCTTACTTAGGCTTATAATGACCCTTAATAGGCTTTGTCCATTATTTACCTATGAGGGTCCCATTAAATAAGTTACGAATGTACATGCCACATGTAACACTTTTGGCACGGCTCCCATAGGTAGCTAATGGACACACCATTTTTAAGCTTCTGGAGCACAACTGTGAGCCTTAGTGCATGTCATAGTGAAGGGCTTTTCCTCTTATACACTCTACTGTTGGTTTTTAGCTGGATAAATCATTGCCAAAGCAAACGAGACCACTGACAGGGGTCTTACTCTGTCTACCTAATTTTGGGCCCTTCCAGTGAATCGCAGATGTGAGAAAACATGGTCTAGATGCACACCGCGCTTTTATTTGCACGTTCGACTCGAAAGTCAAAGAAAAGGGCTTTGGGGCTGTTTAAGCTTGTGTCACACAGCCGCTGGGCTCAAATGAGGCAGTCAGCTCCGAGACGGGGTACCCCGGGACGCCGGGTGGCGTCCGGGTCTTCGGGCAGGCTTTGGGGGCGTCGGGCAGGCCTCCCTCAAGTTTAGGCTGCAAGGGGGATGCGTAGGCGTTCTGTGGATGGAGGCGTGGCCAGAGGGAAGCCCCACCCAAAATAGGCTACAAGGGGCACGCGTAGGCTTCTCGTGTACGTCGGGGTCCGGAGCCGGCCCGTAGGCTGCAAGGGGGATGTTTAGGCGCTCTTCGGTAGGCCCCATCGCAACCTGATCGACGAGCGTGGCTTAGGCTGGTACCGTACGTCGAGTCGCCCCCTCGTGGTTCTGCCCAAGAGAGCGCCTAACCCTTCGTTCCGTGACTCAAAAATTATGCACTTTGGGCATTTTTCTGGGGTCCCCCGGGCGTCGCCGCCGTCCCATGACGCTTCCGTTCGATCGCGGGCGCTCTTCCCTTCGTTTCGGCACTGCCGGGCGACCTGGGAAAAATTGGGGGGCGTCGGCGCGCAGCGTCCATAACTAGCCGTCCGGCGCATGTCAACTAAGTTACACGTTACGTTTGATGGCCTTAGGCATTGCAACTGAGATGACGGCAGCTGTCAGTTCGAGCCTGGGAAAAGTCTGAACTTTAATGGGAGCAACTCTGGATTTACCTATGACCAGGGCACAACAGATGTTTCCTTCTTCATTTGTGAATCTTATATAAGAACACTGGCCATATCCTGTTGCTGGCATCAGAGAAGTGATGTAGTTCTCTTTTAATGACCTTTCCAAAGTTTGCAGGAACATAGCAGCGGGATAAACTGATCCTTTCCAAGTTCACAAGATCTGCTTTACACTGCTCCCACCCAGCTTTTTCCATTTCTGCACATGTCCTGAAGCACTAATTTTCCTTTGAGCAAGAACGGAACAACAAAGCCCAGCGGATGTTGAAGATTTTATTGACCAAAATATAAAGGAATCATGTACACTTTACATTACTATTATAAATCTATCTCTACGTAAGATCTGGTCTTTGTTAGCTCATCTCTAGTCATAAATACCAGAGTCTTTGTTAGTAACCCCCCTCACCAGCTAGGAATGCTGAGATCAGACATCTGTTAAAGGTATCAGGGTAACCCCCAATAACTTAGGTGTGTGTGTGTGCGTAAGGACACTATAAAGGTCTGCCCCCAACCAGGGTTGGGCAGTTGCATTGCAATCCAACTCGGCTTTGTTTTCAACTTTGTGAGAATAAAGTCTAACTACTTTTGGTTTCAAAACCTTGACTCAAGAGTCGTTTCTTCAGAATCATAAGAGGAAAAACCACAACATTTTGGCGACCCAGATGGGACACTCAGAAAGAGCAGTATGGTGGACCATGGCAGGCGGCATCTGGACGAGCAACACAACAATTTGGCCAAGGTGAGCAGTTTTTGCTTATAATAGTTAGGTTGTGTTGTTTGCCAGAGACTGCTCGTGGTGAGACACTTTAAGTTCTTCTAAATTCATCGAACTAAATTTAATAGAAAAAATCTAAAATGAAAGATTCAAAGGGGTTTTGATTCCAAAGGAGTAAAAATGCATGTATTGATCTGTGTTTTCTGTTGAGTTGGTCTTGAGGAGAACAGTGAATTCAGATTTTAATACTTAAGTAAGTGTAGAATTTATATTAGATCATAATAGTATTAAAATAAAAGCGCTAATATGTCCTATAGGCCAGTGATTGTTCAAGGGTTGCCTTTTATTTATTCAAAGACGAATTTATAAAGACAGAGTGCAAACTTGATAGTGTGATTGTTCAAGGGTTGCCTTTTATTTATTCAAAAACGAATTTATAAAGACAGAGTGCAAACTTGAAAGTGTGATTGTTCAAGGGTTGCCTTTTATTTATTCAAAGACGAATTTATAAAGACAGAGTGCAAACTTGATAGTGTGTGTTTAAATTGTGTTTGATGAGATCTGTGTGAGCATGACTGAAGTGTGACTGTGGCCATAAACTTTGGAATATAATTGATAGTACACGTAAAAGGAATAAATAAATCATGTAAATAAATGAATACATACTGTATATACATATAATCCCTGTATAAAGGGACAAAGATAAAGTATAAACACATAAATCCTATGAATAAAGAGACACAGAATGAATGCATAAATCTCTAAAAATAAAGAGATAAGGATGTTTGATAATATGAGCCCTAAATGAATAAAGGGACTGGTATGATTGCTTGAAAAGTGATGTGTGAAATTTAGAATTGAGGAAAAATTTCAGGCCTTAAACAGATCCAAAGACATCACTGAATTTTATATTGCTGAAATCTGGTCTATACTTGGTTAAAATGATTAAAAATATACTTATATGTTCAAACTCATTAAATCATCTTCATATATTCACTTGTATAATAGTTATTGGTCTGATTATTAACACATCTATGGTAATATCATTCCTATGAATACTTCTTATAAGTGGGATGTACAACAGAGCCCAAAAGTGCACATATGCACAAAATGACACAAAACGATCAGAATTATGCACAATACCATCAACAGAAATAAAGTCTGTACACTGTGAACTGAAGTGACGTGATCTGAACAAACTGACTGTAAAATTAACAGAGAAATTCTATAGTTCTAACAGAAGTGTTCTGGCAACCAGTGTTTTCTGTAAGAAATAGCCATTAAACTCTACAAACACTATCACCACCTTCACTTATTACAACACCACCTTCACTTTATTTCTCTTGTGCGTTTACAAAAGATCTTATTGACAATGAACACAAGTTTAGATGTTGACGGTTGTTGTTTAGTCACCATTATGCTGATCAGTGTTTGCTTTACTTGGGCTCTTGACTCTTTGCTTTCACCTTCAGATTTTCTTTAGCTTTTATGGCTGAAAAAAGCTGAGAGAAAGTGATTTTATGTTCTTTCTGATGGTGAGAGTCGTCATCTACTGTTAAAGATTTTATTGACCAAAATATAAAGGAATAATGCACGCCTCCCTGACATCAACGAGAGTGCTAGCAAGTTTATTAGGCTATTTGAAGATAAGTCTATGGGCAAACTTCTAGCTGTGGGGGACATCAAAGCACTCCTGGCTAAAATCATAGGAGGAGCAAAGATGGGAGAAATCCTACAAGCATCTGGGTTAGATCGTGCTGTGGACTCGCGTTACATGGACGGGATTGTTTTTCATATGTACCGCCCTGCTGTGTGGCAAGCATTACGTGCTGAATATCCAACCAGAGTCGACCCTAAAGCATTGACAGACGATCAGTTGGGAGATGTTGAAAACCCACTTACATATGTTCAGAGACATTTGAAACGATGGAAACAAGAGACTGAAGGGAATCCAGAAGTAGACCCTCTAATGGCTACATTGTTCAGAAATGCTATAGTAGAAGCCATGCCACAAGCTGTAAAAACCAAATTACAGGATGTAGTCGGTTTGACTTCAAAAACGCACAAAGAGTTCTGCAACCATATTTCGCACTCTATGTAAATGTACAGAAAAAATGAACAAAAGCTCCAGAATCAAGAAAAAGAACTACAAAGGAAGTTAACTAAAATGCAGATTGAAGAACTAACAGCCAGAAATAAGAAAAAGACTCAGGCAATTGTAAAGCAACAGGAATCTAACCAAATGACTGTAATGGCTCCTTTGAATTAGACATATGCCCGGTTAACCGAAAATATATATCATGTGATTTATGCACAATTTGTGAGTGCAGTACGGTAAAATGCTGCTGCATCCGAAAGCCAGAGGGCGCTCTCGTGCAGAAACTCCAAATACGCACTGCAGAAGAAGACCATAACACAAGTAGTTCTAGGAAATGCGTAAGGACATGTTTTTATCACTGATCCTCAAGCCTCCTCAGGTATTTTTATGATAATAAAGTATATTTATAATGATCATGTTTGACAGGTGTTGCTTTTTTAAATGCACGTTATAAGTGACTTAAACTCGCACTACTTTTAGATCGAGCAGCATTTCCTACTGATCCCAGAGCCATGCTTCATGGACAAGCGACGCATCAATAAAATAATTGATATTTTGCATTATCGCAGCCAACTCGGTTTCAGCAGGATTTAGTGGTAACCGCGGTTAACCGGGCACATGCCTACTTTGAATGCTACCCAACCAGCTGTCCAAACACTTCACTCTGCAGGAAACTCACCAAACACACAAAAGACCCCTGCCCCCACCATCAATGTTCTTACTCACCAGCAGGCACCTCTGGGGGAGTGGCAGAGAAGACCACCACCAAATGGACAGAGAGGAAGAGGCAACTTTCCTCCAGGAATGTGCTGGGGGTGTGGCCAAATGGGACATAATAGACGCAAATGTACAATAAACCCATGGCCCCTCGGGGGTGGAAGGGGGATAGGCGGCCAAGCACCTAACAGGGGTCCTGTGAACTCCTGGGTGGGCACAAATCAAGACTAGAGATGCCCAGAGAATCCTAAAGGGGAGAGTCAGCTACCAATTAACAACTAATGCAAATCAAGAACCAATATTACAAATTGAAATGGAAGGGAAAACTATACCAATGATGATAGACACAGGAGCAGTTTATACATGTGTAAAATCAAATTATGCATCACACCTCCCCATGTCTGGAAAATTTGTAAAGACAGTAGGATTCTTTGGAAAAATACAGCTAATTCCACTGACTGCTCCAATTTCCCTACAAATGAAAAATAAAAGTGTAACCATGCCAGTCCTGATATCAGATCAGACTCCTATTAATCTGTTAGGAAGAGATGCACTGTGTAAATTAGGTTTAAACATTTTGTGTTCTGCAGAGGGATTGTATGTCGATATGCAGGGAACTCAAATGATGATATCTGAACCAAAAGCAAATGTTTACTGGATAGGACAAATAGAGGATGATGTGAGACAGACGATTAATAAATGGGGTAGATTCATTGAAGCACAGATCCCTGAAGCACAGACACCCAAGTCAGGATTTCACTGCACAATGAACTATGACCCCACGAGGAATGCAAACACAGAAAAGGAATGGCAGGCAGGCAGGCAACTAAAGAACAAAAAATTGAAATGATCTCACAATATATTATAATAAGTAAACATGGAGCAGCCCTAAAAATAACAGAAAATGATTTCATAAAGAAATGGTTCAATGTAGAAGATACTATTCCACAAATATATTTATATGTAGGGAAAAATTGGGAAGCTGAAGATCTAGTACCAATGATGAAAAAAGCTGCACAATGTAAATGGGAGCCTACAATAAATCCATTGATGTATCATTCTGCTAACAAAAATTACCTACAAATTTTGTGTGGTACTTCTTTGCTAGGTATTCCTCAGGAAGTAGCTATTAACCAAAAACAACAAGTACAAATGATGTCAGTACCAGACGTAGAGAGTAATTCTACTGAACTTTTAAAAGAAGTTGAACAACAAGTGCCAGCTGAGCTATGGTCTCAGCATGAGACGGATGTAGGGTTAGTAAAATCAGCCTGCCCTGTACAAGTGCAACTTCAACCAAATGCACGCTTGCCCAGGAAACTGCAATATCCTTTAAGCAAAGAGGCTGAATTAGGTATAAAGTATACAATTGAAGGACTAGTTAAATCCGGAGTGTTAGTAGAAACAAACAGTTATTGCTACACTCCCATTTATCCTGTCCTTAAAGCAAACAAAACTAAATGGCGTCTTGTACATGATTTGAGAGCAATTAATGAAATAGTACAGGATTGTCCAGCTGATGTTCCTAACCCACACACGCTGCTAACAAATGTCCCTTCTAATGCCGAATATTTTACGGTAATTGATCTTTGTTCTGCTTTTTTTTGCATTCCAGTGGCAGAGGAAAGTAGACACCTGTTTGCATTTACCTATGCAGGTAAACAATATTCTTATAAACGTCTACCGATGGGTTTCAAGAATTCGCCCCATATATTTAATCAGGTTCTCAAAGCTGATTTAGAAGACCTTATGCTAGACAGCACAATGATACAATATATGGATGATGTAATGGTGTGTTAAACATCACTGGAACAGTGTCATAGAGATTTAATTAAAGTGCTAACAAAATTACCCCAAGGAGGTCACAAAGTATCTAAAACCAAACTGCAATATTGTTTGCCACAGGTTGAATACCTAGGACGATTAATCGCATATGGCACTAAGGCAATTGCGCCAAGCCACTTAGAAGGCATAAGTAAAGCACCATTGCCACAAACAGTACGCCAGATGATGACATTTTTAGGAATGACTGGCTACAGTAGTGATTGGATAGAGGAATATTCTATAAAAACAGCTCCATTGAGAGATCTTATGAAGCAAGCAGGACTGCAAAACTTAAATGCATCATTAAACTGGCATACTGACGCAACGATAGCTTTTGAGTCTATTAAGAAAGAGCTACAAAAGGCCCCTGTCTTGAGTACACATGATTATAGAAAACCATTTCACCTGTATGTTTCTAATAGAGCTGATGGATTCACATCAGCTATATTAATGCAAGAAATCTGTAGTGGTAGGACGAAACAGCCAATAGCCTACTATAGTTCTAAACTAGACAATGTAGTGAAAGGATATCCACCATGTTACCAACAAGGTCTTGCAGCCGTAAATCAGGCATATGAAAAAGCATCGAAGGTTACTATGGGGTACCCAGTTATCATATACACACATCATAAAACTGCAGAGTTAATTGAGCAAGGAAAATTTGTTTTGACTCCAGCACGTACCCTAGCATATGCATCGTTACTTACAGATCCAGATGTTACTATTAAACGATGCAACACTGTTAATCCAGCTGTCATGGTCGACAAAGCTGAGAGAGACCCAAATGCGGGAAAAAGCTTTATTAGAAAAAGGCAACAGTCAATAATCCAAACAACCAAGGAAGGCACAGCCGCGGGAAGCAGAAAGAAACACCACCGGAACGGGAGAGGCCTCTGAAGAGCGTCGAGCATCCCCCGCCGGGGTAAGGGGTCAGTAGTTGGGGTTCGAGGGATTACCTCGAACCAACTCTCAGGAGGAGAGAGAAGTGGTAGCTCATGACGAAGATGACGCCCCTGATGCGACTGTTGCCAGGTCGGGTGTGGAGCGAGGCCGCCGGCCGGGACACTAACGGACACTGCGTAGACAGAGAGCAGACCTGGGACGTGATGGGAGAGAGGCGAGAACAAACTGGAAAAGCTAAGGAATAACAGAGTCAAGAGAAGCACGTTTGTGAAGACCAAATGACTAGAGGAGCTATCACTAAGGCTATGACTAGGACTGTGGCAAGGCTAAGGCGAAGTCGAAGGCTAAGGAATCCAAGAGGATATAAATTTTTCATTCTGCTGACAAGAACTACATCAACATTTTGTGTGCAACTTTATTGTTAGGAACTCTCCAGGAAGTAATGAAAAACCAAAAGAAGCAAATATAATTTATATCAACACATGATTGACAGGGAAATATCAATACTGAACTATTAATGCAAGTCTAACAATTTATCAATAATGCAATGAAATAATAGGAAAAAACAAGAAGTAAAACAAATAAAAACTTTATAATTAAAACTTATTTTCAAAAATAAAATTTGACATTCAAAATTGTATTATGTAGGGTATGTCAACCTAAACAGATATGTATTTAATTGTCATTCGAATTGAAAGAGAGAATCCAGTTGATGAATGTGTAGAGGGAGAGAATGCCAGGGACGTGGGGCAGAGCAGCTGAGGGCTCTGGCCCCATGGTGCTGGATTTGAATTATAGTATAGAAAAAGTCCAGCCGTGAAGGAACAAAGTATAAGTGGAGAGGTGTAGGTGGGAAAGGTGAAAGGGAGTTAAATAATAAAGGGCTTTGAAGGTTGACTAAAGAATTTGTAGTTGATCTGGTGAAGAACAGAAAGCTATGGAGCTGTGTGGGTAAGAGTGTGATATGATCTGTTAAATTGATTCAGATGATAATCCGAGCTGCTGAGTTTTGAATGGATTGGAGGTGATGAAGAGATTAATTTTGATACCAATGAGGTAACAGTAGTCATAAGGGGAAGTGACGAGGGCATGATTGTGTTAGGCAAGGAAAGAAAAAGTCTGGAGATATTGCAGAGATGAAAGAATGCAGTGCGAATTATACACTATTAAAGGGCTTGTAAAAACAGGAGTACTAACTGAAATAAACAATTATTGTAACACTCAATTTTCCCTGTAATTAAGGCAACCAATGGTATCATCAAGGCCAAGCTCAATAAGATATGTGAAAATACTAAACTCTTTACCTCTTGCACTAATGAGCTATTGCATGCAAACTAACAGAAACACGCATTTAACACCACATGAAATGCTTACAGGTCGACCTATGCCGGTGCGATGCAGCAGAGGCCCATACAAAGGACTCCCATTAGAACAATTACAACTGGAATTGAGATCATATATGAGAAAACTAACTGCAATCTATAAAGCTTTGTTTGTGCAGGAAAAGAGAACGGAGACTTGTGAGGAGACGTGTGAGGAGACTGAGACCACATGTCCAATTGTCCCAGGGGATCACATGTACTTAAGGGAGTACCAACAGGAAGTGTAACGAATCCAGGAGAGAGGAAGCTTCAAAGTAGTGACAGCTACTCCAACGGCAATCCAAGTAAAAAGAAGCAACACCTGGCATCATTTAACCAGGGCACAAAAGTTCCCAAAGAAAAAACAAGAACAGGAGAAAACCAACTTGGAATAGATGGGTAAGAATATCAAAAGGCAAAGCAATGAGGTGCTAAGTGTGGCACAAGGAACCGAACAAAACAAGGAGAACATGCTTGATCATCATATATTGTACTTGCTGCAAGTTCAAGCTACAGTCAACACCACCGCCGCCCATAACACAGACTCTCAGCCACACCATCACTCCACCTCCCTTAATTAATATTGTGGAAGATAGCATTTCGTATGAACAAAATACTGAAGTGAACATTTTGTGGGAAACAACACAAAGTAACCCATAGTATGAATGGCAACGTATACAACAACAGAGCTAAAAAAGAAAGACTATTTTGAACTAAATCACATGTAAACCTATTAATAATAGTTCCAAATCCATTCAATTATGAAAATTGCGCTAAATTCAACAGAGACTTTTGCCATTTGAGGAAAGATGTAAGATATTATTGTCCAGCTGAATGTTTGGCCTTCCTAAGTAATCCCGGACACATGTTGCTCTTTAAGAATATACCACTACTGAGAGCTAAATGTAAAAGCGTTGAAATAACTGAAGGTACGAAAAGACAACATGACCAAGTAGAAATTCCACCCTGGTATACCATAGACTATAGCAAAGAATATGAATGTTTTTCAAATCCACAGGGGTTAGGGATGTGGGACAATTTAAAGGAAAATGCAGTGTCATTTGGAATCTAGATACAAAGCCATTTCGAAATGTTGATGATTCTATGGATTTCCCACCCCCATCAGGAATGAGAAAAGGAGAAAAAAATAAGTCCAGCTGAAACTTGTGAAAATCAAACTATATCATTACCCGTAGCGGATCTGGATGAGGATCAAACTAAAGCAATAGCTGACTATTTTTGGATTTGTGGAAAAAGAAAGCTATTGTCTTCCTTACCCCCCGGATGGAGAGGAAAATGTACTAGAGTAAGATTAATACAAGAAAACAAAATAATAGAATGGGATTCAGAATCCTCAATGGAAAACATAACAAAACTAAGCACAGAAGTAGGAGAAGTTATATACCAGATCCTAAAGTATATATAGACTCCATAGGTCAGCCCAGAGGTATACCAGATCAGTTCAAACTACGAGATGAAGTTAAATCAGGTTTTGAATCTATTTTCATTTGGATTTCACAAAATAAAAATACAGAATGGATAAATTATATATACTACAATCAACAAAGATTCATTAACTATACCAACGAAGCTTTAATTTCTTTAGGAGAACAATTAGATGCAACCAGTAAAATGACATGGCAAAATAGACTAGCTCTTAATTGGATGTTAGCGGACAAAGGAGGTGTGTGCGTCTTATTTGGAAACCAATGTTGCACATATATCCCTAACAATACAGCACCAGAAGGAACATTTACAAAAGCTATGACCAAACTCAAAGAATTACAAATAGAATTGGCAACTAATGCTGGAAACGAGGAAAAATTATGGGATTGGTTTAATTTAAAGTTAGGATCATGGAGAGTATGGTTAGCCAAATTAGGAATACTTTTGGGAGTGACAATTGGCATGGGAGGATTATTATTTTGCTGTGCATTACCTTTATTAAAATCACTAATTATCAAAGCCACTGTTAAACAAATGGAAATGTTAAGATATTATGATGACGAGAAAAGAAATCTAACTCACCAAGAATGTCATCAAGATATGCTTTACAAAACAGTATTGAAGTTGCAAAGGGCAGATGAAATTACAAATACCTCCAATGAATATTTGGAATGAACACAAAACCCATGAATTAGTAAAATAATCTTCGCATTATGTATGTTTTGTTTTGTTTTCATATAATGCATATTTTGTTTACAATGCATATTTTATTTGTTTTCAATTATGCATATTTTAGTTTAATGCATATTTTATTATCTTCATATTACTTAGTATTCATTCTAACTCTTATTTTTAATATTTACTCTCATTTTATTTTTTATTTTTTGTGTGTTTATATTTACACCTATTTTATTTTGTTTTTACTCTTCTTTTATTTCATTGTTAGATACTGTATATTCTACATAACTGTGATAACCACAGACAAGCGCAAAACCAATTGCACGCACATGCTTTGAACAAGTTTATTCTTAACTATAATCTTTTGTTGTTATCAGGATCTTTTACTTTCTCTTTGTCAATGGTAGAGAAAGAGGTTTGGTTCTGATACACTTCAGAGAAATGTTACATAAATGGTTATTGGTAATGAGAAATTGTGACTATTTAGTCATTAGATGGTTAATCAAGAAAACCGAGTTATGAAGCAATTCTCTGAATGAAATCAGTCAAATGAGACGTGACCGTCTCAAAGGGGGAAATGTTGAAGATTTTATTGACCAAAATATAAAGGAATCATGTACACTTTACATTACTATTATAAATCTATCTCTACATAAGATCTGGTCTTTGTTAGCTCATCTCTAGTCGTAAATACCAGAGTCTTTGTTAGTAACCCCCCCTCACCAGCTAGGAATGCTGAGATCAGACATCTGTTAAAGGTATCAGGGTAACCCCCAATAACTTAGGTGTGTGTGTGTGTGTGTAAGGACACTATAAAGGTCTGCCCCCAACCAGGGTTGGGCAGTTGCATTGCAATCCAACTCGGCTTTGTTTCAACTTTGTGAGAATAAAGTCTAACTACTTTTGGTTTCAAAACCTTGACTCAAGAGTCGTTTCTTCGGAGCAAAAGAGGAAAAACCACAACAAGACAAGCATACAATGTGGAGATTCATGTGTATACATTTTAAACCAGTCTTTTGTGGCTAAGAAAAGAGAAAGAGACATACTTTTGGAAAAATTTGAGGCTCTCAGTCCCTGGGGGCCACATGGCTTTTCTCACTTTGGTGAACAGTCCTGTCGTCCCCCAAGAACCTCCTTTGAAGTCTAGGGGAGAGTATCCGAATCTGTCCTGGTTTAGATGGAAGGTGTTGAGAATAGGACATTTGGCCAGACTTGTTGGTGCCTGGTCATAGTCCTGCTGAGAGGTTACTGTGTTTTACGATCACAGATGGTAAACTTTGATCCGACCATACCCTACAATACATACATATTTATGCCTACAATTTTTAAAACTACTGTATGTATGACAGAGTTATTAATAGAGAGTTAATCCTGCACTGTTAGAGAACTACAGACCGGTATCACTCCTCCCCTTCATTGCTAAAACTCTTGAATGGGTGGTATGTAACCAGCTCTCATCCTTTCTCACCCAGAACAACCTCCTGGACAGGAACCAGGCTGGTTTCAAGAGTGGTCATTACACTGAGACTGTGCTGCTCTCAGTCATTGAAGCCCTAAGACTGGCAAGAGCCACCTCTAACTCATCTGTACTTATCCTACTGGAACTGTCTGCTGCCTTTGACACTGTTAACCACCACATACTCCTGTCGACCCTCAAGGCTGTGGGTGTCTCTGGAGTGGTGCTACAATGGTTCAGGTCTTACCTCTCAGACAGGTCATTTAGAGTATCCTGGAGAGGTGAGGTCTCTGAGTCCCAAAATCTCGACACAGGGGTGCCTCAGGGCTCAGTGCTTGGTCCGTTGCTATTTTCTATATACTTGACATCCCTAGGCTCTGTCATTCGGAAACATGGATTTTCCTATCACTGATATGCGGATGATACACAACTCCACCTGTCATTTCAGCCTGACGATCTGGCGGTCACTGCACGCATTTCAGCATGCCAAGCCGACATCTTGCTCTGGATGAACAACCATCACCTGCAGCTGAACCTTGCTAAAACAGAACTGCTTGTAATCCATTCAACTGGGCTCATCAACCATTACATCTTCCAGAACGGCCAGAAACCTGGGAGTGGTGATCTACGATCAGCTCTGTACATTAATCCTCTACAATATTAGGAAAATTATACCTTTTCTATCCGAGCATGCTACACAAGTCCTAGTCCAGGCTCTTGTTCTGACCAGACTGGACTACTGCAATGTGCTACTGGCTGGACTTCCAGCTTGCACAACCAATCCTCAACAGATGATCCAGAATGCGGCGGCAAGTGTGGTCTTTAATGAACCAACGTTGCTCCTCTCTTCACTAAGATACATTGGCTCCTTATAGTCGCTCGAATCAAATTCAAGACTCACTCGCTAATGCAGACTTATATACCCGCCAGATCCCTATGCTCTGCAAACGAACGACGTCTTGTGGTGCCATCCCAAAAAGGTAAAAAAATCTCTCTCACGTACCTTCTCGGGATCGGTTACACATTTATGGACTGATCTGCCCGCTGCTACAAGGTCAGCAGATTCTGTAGCCATCTTTAAGAACTGTCTGAAAACACATCTCTTCCGTCAACACCTGACTGATTAGTTCTCAACTTTATTTATATAGCGCTTTTACAATTTTCATTGTTACCATGCAGCTGTACATAAGACATATAGACTATAAGCAAAACAATTAAAGTTGTACCTGCAAAAACAAGAAAAAGTTGAAAACACAGAAGACAGACATACCCACATACAAAACACTCCACACACACAATATGCACATGTACTAACACACATAGACATAGACACACACACACACACACACACGGATGCGTATGCACACACACGTACACAGACAAGTACGCACACACACACACACACGCTCAGTGAGAGCACACATTTAAGATAAAGCAGAGAGAAGCACAGGTCAAATATAACAGACTATAAATTCCTATATGCAATATTAATTAAATAAAACTTTAAAATTCTAAA
>NC_079893.1:16627626-16629778 GCF_024868665.1 Triplophysa rosa | reverse complement strand
GGCTTTATAGGTAATAAGCAAGATTTTAAAGTTAACGCGATGCTTTATAGGTAACCAGTGCAAGGTTGACAGAACCGGGCTAATATGTTCATACTTTTTTGTACGTGTAAGAACTCGAGCTGCCGCGTTTTGGACCAATTGGAGTTTTTGTAATAAGCCTGCAGGGCAACCACCTAACAGTGCATTACAGTAGTCTAGTCTTGATGTCATGAATGCATGAATTAACTTCTCTGCATCTGACATTGACAGCATATGACGTAGTTTAGATTAGATTCTTAAAATGGAAAAACGCAATTTTACAGGTGTTGTTGACGTGGCTCTCAAATGATAGATTACTATCGAATAGAACGCCAAGATTCTTTGCTGACGACGAGGGTTTTATGGAACATCCGTCAATAGTTAAACAGTATTCTTGGTTGTTACTTATAGCAGTTTTCGGTCCAATAAGTAACAATTCTGTTTTGTCTGAGTTCAGTAATAAAAAGTTTTTTATATCGACTATGCATTCCATTATTCGCTGGAACTGCTGTGTTTCATGAGGCTTCGAGGAAATATAAAGTTGAGTATCATCAGCATAACAGTGAAAGCTAACTCCGTGTCGCTTTATTATATCTCCTAGAGGTAGCATGTATAATGCGAAGAGCAGAGGCCCTAAGACTGAGCCCTGTGGTACATCGTACTTGACTTGCGATTTGCGTGATACCTCATTGTTTATTGCAACAAATTGAAAACGGTCGGATAAATAAGATTTAAACCATATCAAAGCTATTCCTTTAATGCCGACATCATTTTCGAGTCTATGTAGGAGTGTGCTGTGGTCAATGTTGTCGAATGCAGCACTAAGGGCTAGCAGCACCAATGACGAGATACAACCTCGGTCAGACGCCAATAGCAGATCATTTGTAACTCTGATCAAAGCAGTCTCTGTACTGTGACATGCTCTAAATCCAGACTGGAATTCTTCATTGATGTCATTCCTTTGGAGGAAGGAGCATAATTGAGTTGAAACTACTTTTTCCAAAACTTTAGATATGAAATGTAGATTCGATATAGGCCTGTAGTTCCCTAGTTCTCTAGGGTCGAGTTGGGTTTTTTTGACAAGGGGCCTTATACAGCCACTTTATATGCTTTAGGCACATGTCCTAATGTCAGCAATGAGTTAATAATACCAAGAAGAGGATCTATAATTTCTGGGAGCATCTCTTTCAGTAGATTTGTAGGTCTAGCATGCATGTTGTTGATTTAGATGATCTAATAATTTTAGACAGCTCATCTTGATCTACAGTATAAAATAATTGCATTTTCTCCTTAAGGGTGCTGTAGTTAGTTTGTTCACTACAGTTAGTTGGGTTTCACTTCTGATTGCATTGTTATAATTTTTCTCTAATATCTTGGATTTTATATGTGAAGTAGTTCATAAATTCATCACTGCTATGCGGATATACAGGATCAGAAGTCACTGACGATTTATTTTTTGTTAATTTAGCCACTGTGTTAAATAAAAACCTAGGGTTGTGCTGGTTTTCTTCTATTAGTGATGAAAAGTAGATGGATCTAGAAGTTTTTAGGGCTTTCCTGTATTTTCGAATACTATCCTTCCATGCTGTACGAAATACCTCTAATTTAGTTTGTTGTTCATTTGTTGTTCAATGAAGTTGCGCTTCATTTTTAGGGCCGCTTTCTTTATAGCCTGAGTGTGTTCATTATACCACGGTGTGGGGCTGACATTTTTAATCTTCTTTAAACGTAGAGGAGCAACTGTGTCTAGCGGTACCGAGAAGGTGGAATTAAAATTTTCAGTGGTAATGTCAAGATCTTCAACGTTATTTCTCATGCTAGCGATTTGAGACAATTTGGGCAGATTATCGAGAAACGCATCTTTGATAGTTGAAGTTATTGTTCTACCATATTTGTAACAATGAGTTTTATTTGCAGCCGTAGGCCAGTGAAGCAAAGATAATACCAGTTAATGATCCGAAATGTCTTCACTCTGCTGAAGGATTTTAACATCGTCCACATTTATACCGTAAAACAGTATTAAATCTAAAGTATGATTACAAAGGTGAGTGGGTCCTGACACATGTTGACTAATGCCCATGGAGTTAAGAGTGTCTTTGAAAGCCATTCCTAAGGCATCTGTAACGTTATCTAC
>NC_079893.1:16585029-16627526 GCF_024868665.1 Triplophysa rosa | reverse complement strand
TTTGTAAATTGTAGTTTAATTGAGTTTAAAATATTCCAATATCTAAAAAGGCATTAAAAAAGTACATAAACCTTTCGGTGGCACTGTAGTAGAATACATTACCAAGAACATAACAGAAGTATGTCTGATTTCATAAATTGTTCAGTTTTGGATAAAAACAAACATAGCCTAACATGTTTTTATTCTTCTATGTACTGTTTTTCAGTCACACACACCCCAGTTGAATGCTCCCTATCATCCAGTGTGGAGGTTCCACTTACTGTGCCCTCAGCAGAGCTAAATCCTCAAGAGCAATTTGGTAAATCAAAGTGATGAATTTAAGTTTACATCTAAAATCCATGTGTGATTAAAGAAAAACCCCTTAGACAAAACTGACAGTGCCGTAAATGGATTGAGAACACAATTTAGTAAAGATTAAGGCCAGTTTGATACTGAATCATGAAATGGTGTTTATTCTAAATATTGATCAGTTGACTTTTAATTTGTCCTCATCTAAATTGTCCCTTACAGCTTTTTTCATATTTTCTTTACAGAAAAAATATGGAGAGGCTCTCTGATATTTTGACATCTTATCCTGCTGCTGAGCCTCAGAAAAGCTCTGCATCATCATGGTCTTTGCGGCAGCAGAAAGCCTCAGAGCGCTAGACCATACCACCTAAAATGCCTTATTGCAAAAGAGGCTGATGGTCAGCCGTTGTGTTTTCTTTACTATGAGCCTGCTGTTATTAGGTTGGTTTTAATGTTTAGTGCTCTGCTTTATAGGCTAATGTGCATGTGTTTCGGGGGACACCCAGATGAAAACCACATTTATGAGGAAAGTAAATCTACGACCTTCTTGCTGTAAGGTGACAGCGCTAAACACTGAGCCACCATCAGTCCAATACAATAAAATCAAACCTAGTATCTAACCACATTTGGAATAGCTTAAATTGAGTGTGTTATACTTTATATGAGTTAATCACCTGAAATAATGTTACACTATTTTTTCTTTTCTCCCTAGGTGCAGAGAGTGTCTTCCTGAGGAGTGGTTCTGTGGGGACTGTGATGTATTGCGACACAAAAAACAGCCACTCCACAACAGGGAACGTGTGATTCATGGGTTTTTTGAAGCAAACCCTCCAACCTCATGCGTCATTAAAGGGCAAGATGGATATTGCATCCGTGAGAAAGGTATGTTCTCGCAAAAGCCCTCATTTTGCTGCTCATGTGTGCCTGCAGCCAGTTACAGATAATCTAAATTAGTGGTTTTCTTTCTTTTTGTCAGCATGCATTTCGCCAACAGTGAAGGTGCCATACTGCTCCTGTGAAGGCACAAACTTCACCATTACCAGGCAAACCAGTTATTTAATTACCAACAATGGTAAGATCAATTCACTTTGTAGATTGCTTATGTAGATTTTATGTTTTTCATACTAGTATGTTGTGCATTGTGCATTCCAATTGACCCTTCGCAAGCAGTTTGATTGACAGGCGATCTGACCAATCATAACGCCGATATTATGTCACCCGTGACTGACCGCCATTTTGTCCGACAAACAAACCAGTCCCGCACCTGGCGTAGTAGAGCTTGGTGAATAATGTGAAAAAATAGCTTTTTAATTATTGTTATAGTAAACAGAGAGAATGCCAGCTTTAATGGACGTTCACACTATACGATAAACGATAACTAAGTTATAACTTTTAAAAATCATTCTAAATGAAGGAGAATAGCGGAGTTCACATCACAACTAACCAATACAGATACCAGACACGATATTGTTGAATCACTAATGTAGAATTCAGACGGAAGCATTCGGGAAGTGGTGTTTTAAGGCGGAATATAATACTTATTGATATATTACTACATATTACATGTATGAGCAAGCTGGCAAGATATGTTTTGCGTCCTGTGATGTGATGAGCGCACCTTCAGCCTTCAGAGAGCAGCATTTGCAGTGACATTTTAAAAGAAAGATGTTTTCAGCAATGAAGTCGTAAAGCAAAAGTTGTACCATGTTTGTTGTATTTAACACAAATAAAGATTAAGACACTGATGGACTGTTATTCTTTTCTGTACTGAACTAATATTTAAAACAAAGTTTACTTTAGTTTTCACAAAGAAGGATCACGGCCGACCAAAACTCTGCCTGGAGTTACTCTCTCTCTAAAATTGTCATTACTACAAATTTCGGAGTAAATATAAATACTTAATACACCACATTTAGGTTAGCTATACATCCATTTGTGTGACAGTAACGTTAGTAGCCTACTGCATCATGTGAGCTTAGAATTAGCGTAATGTTATCGTCTGCTGGTGTGGACACAAATATAGGTATAATTATTGTTAGTTATCTCAAATCCTGAATGTATCCGTCAAATGCATATCACTGACCTTTCTGTCAGCATGTCATTTTTCCAGAAATTCTTCACCATTTTTCTCCAAGGAGTGCACACATTTATACTGGGAGCACATGGCTGATACCGAAGCTTGTCGGACATAGCAACAGTAACGATGGGGAACGGGGTTTTGCGAATTGTCAATTGCAGTCGTGTCAAAATCTATGGTATTGCACATGGTATTGTCATTAGCCAACATGGCTGTTTGTAATTTGATGATTTAGACAAATGTAAACAATGTGTGAAACTACTCAAGAAGTCTGATTTGAGTGCCAGGATTATAGAAATTTGTGCAGTGTCTCTCAACCATTCACAATGTGCAGAATTACCTAACTGTTTTAAAGAGTTATTAGTATTTTGTGATTTTTAAGATCCTACTTTGCTTTATGGAGTGTCTAACAACAAGTTTACGTGCATACACAGTGTGAAACACTTTTATTTTCTAATAATAGGCAGTTATTATTACCTCACTTCTTAATTGACTCTCAAATCATTCGTTTGGCGATTCATCTGTCTAATCCCCTCCTTTCTGTCAGCCTAATCTAATCTGATTGGTCAGATGGTCTAGTCTGCTGTGATTGGTCTACCGCGTACAGCATCGTACTGTCGCAAATGGAACGTAGGCGGGCAATACACAGAGTGACGCAAATCTGACCCGGAACTGAAAATAGAATGACAAGAGACTTGTTTGCATGGTTCAGAGTCCACTCCTTTTTTCCCAAGCCGATAACTTTGTTATTCGTTCACTTTCGGCTTCACAACTTGGCAGACTGCTGACATTCACACACAGCAACATTACACACTGCATGAAAAGTCATTTTAAGGACATTGTAATAGTTACTCTTTAAAATATTTTTTTAAATGTACGTTTTTGTTCAAAGGGCGTTTTGACTTGCATCAGCCACTATATGTATGTCAAACGTGCCAGCATCAGTGGACCCCTGACTTGAAGGACCTCCTTAGGAGTGGATATTGGCCTGCCTCTGTCAACAGTTCAACACTTTATACACTGGACCTTCTGAGCTCCTTTCAAGAACTCAAGGTCATATCTCCAGGATTCTCCAGACAAGCTCCTGTTGGAGCATCGCACTAAGATTGGAGGAAGAGTAAGTGTAATTGTTATTACCATGTTATAAAATTTCTTTCCATTATCAGACATTGTTACATATACTGTTTCATTCTATATATCTAACAGTCTGGACAAATCAAAGGCGATACACTACAGCGCAGCTTCTTAGAGTTTTCATATGCTTCATTTGAGGAAATCCAGCTCTGCTGTGGTGCTCCTTTCACCTGCCCAGCCTGCACGCTGGAAATGTTGGCTGTTTCAGCTGATGGAAACAGAAAGCTACTGTATATCGTTTTCGCCGAGACACAAGGTGGTCTTTTGTTCCAGTCTTTTTATTGATTGATTTATTTACTTTACATATTGTATGGATGTATTTCCAATTTTTATTTCTTCCTCAGCTCTAATGATCGTGCCTTTTTTGAGGGGCTCTTTGTGGCTGAAGACGGTGCGGTGTCTAGATTTGTGGAAACCATNCACACACACACGTGGAACATAACACTCTCCCCCTTAACATAAAACTATATGAATTAAACTTCAAGCATATAGTTTTTAACTATCCTCGCACCAAATCTTCATTTCCCTAGGCTCTTGTCAAAGCATCAGCAATTATGTTCTCAGAACCTTTCTTGTGTTTAATCACTAAGTTATAACCCTGAACGATCAAAGCCCAGCGCATCAAACGCTGATTCTGGTTGTGCATACGAGCTAGAAACACTAAAGGGTTATGATCCGTAAACCCAAAAATAGGCCAATTACTTGAACTCAGATAGACATCGAAATACTGTAAAGCCATCAGTAACGCCAAAGTTTCCTTCTCTATAGTAGAGTAATTCAACTGGTGTGATGAACTTATGTGAGAAGTAACATACAGGATGCTAATACCAATGTGTATCCTCCTGGATAAGCACAGCCCCCGCACCAACAGCACTTGCATCCACGTCCAATTTGAAGGCTTCCTCATATTTCGGCGCTCCCAAAACTGGAATGCTACACAACAAATCTTTCACATTATCAAAAGCATTCTGACATTCATGAGACCACAGAAATGAACGCGAAGGACTCACAAGTGAAGTCAATGGACTCACTACTGTAGAGAAGTTCTTACAAAAGTTCCGATAATACCCTGACATCCCCAAAAATCTACGTAACTCCTTACGTGTAGCAGGAACCGGAAAATCAGCAATTGCGCTTACTTTCGCCTCCATAGGTCTCACTTGACCTTGGCCTACTTCTCTACCCAAATACGTGAATGTAGCTTGACCAAAATCACATTTGGCAAGGTTCAAGGTCAAGGAAGCATTTTGCAGACGTTCAAAAACATCTCGAAGAGAGGCAACGTGTTCCATCCAATCAGACGAGTAAATAACCAAATCGTCCAAATACGCATTACAGTTGGAAACCCCAGCGAGTACATTATTAATGAGTCTTTGAAACGTAGCCGGGGCATTTTGCATACCGAATGCCAATAAGTTACCAATAAGCAGGGAGAGCTCCACGGACTAAAGCTCTGCTTCGCGAATTTATGTTCACTCAAATAGTCAACTTCAGCATTCATCACAGCCCGTTTTACAGTATTCATTCGGTAAGCATGTTGTTTCACCGGAACATGTTTGAGTCATGTTTGAGTACCGTAGTACAAGAGGGAACGTCATGAAATAATGAAGGAAATGTATTAATCAACTCTGCAATATCGCCTTTCTGAGACTCAGCCAGATGAAATAGATGCGAATCCAAAGTTGCTAAAACCTCAGAGTTTTTCAATCTAGCACATTGTTGGTACGCATGTCTCAGTATTATTCCGTCATCATCATCAGGAGTAACATCACAAAGGAGCGCAGCAGTAGGTACGTTAACGTCCCATGGCGATTTCATAGTCACGACATCTTTTGATGACAGCTCTCGAGCATGGTATACCTTCAACATATTTACATGGCATACCCGAGATTTCTTTCTGCGCTCAGGAGTACAAATTACATAATCTGTATCATTCAATCTTTTCATAATTTCAAACGGCTCTGAGAAATCCAGAACAACTCACATCAAGACACCACTGACGCATCAATACTCTGTTCTCAATATAATAAACAACTTTTCTCTCTTCTGCCACTTCCGAGGAAACAGCAGAAGAGAAACACTTACACAACGTAGGGTCATCTTTTTGTGCATTAATAAAGTTCTCTCGTGTCACTTGCATTTTAACATCCGCTGCATTAAAAACGGCAGCTTCTTCATTTAGGTTACTGTCAGTCACCATCACATCGTTTGCAAAAACAGGGGACATGAAAGTTGATGATAAATCATCCGCATCAACATATTTGCGAGCCTGTGCTAAATGCAAATTCATCCGTCAATTCATTAGAAGATGTTGACAAATTAGGTTTATCACAAATCTCCAACAATGGCATTACTTTTCCCCCAGTTATGTCATTGCCGAGAATAAATGTCACCCCACCCACAGGTAAATTATCACGCACACCAACCTTGACCATCCCTGTAAACAGATCCGACTTTAAATAAATCTGATGTAAAGGAACTTTTACCGTACCCATTTCAATGCCTCACACAAGCACAGAACTACCACAAAATGTGTTTTCAGAAAATGACAAAACATCCGACACTATAAATGACTGCATCGCTCCCGTATCACGAAGCATAGTCACTTTCACCTGACTCTTAAGTTCCTCATCAACAGATACCAACCCTTCCATCAAAAAAGGTCAATAACTAACATCTAGTTCATCAGAACGCTCAGATTCAACAACATCAACAGATTTGACTAAAGCGACACTTTTACTACCAGTGCTTTGCTGTTTCCGCTTTAACGTAAGACAGTCAGCAATCACGTGCCCCGCTTTATGACAATAAAAACACTCCCTCTCCTCTCTAGCCTTTGTAGTATTATGTTTCGAAGGTGTTAAATCTTTTGGAGTGAACGAAGTAGACAAAACTTTCTCTGTACGAACCGAAGAAAAAACATTTTTGTGAGTCAGTGCGAATTCATCAGCACAATGAGCATCGACACTGCAATGCTGTACGCGTGGTAGACCAATCACAGCAGACTAGACCATCTGACCAATCAGATCAGATCTCTAATACAACGGCCTATTATTAGAAAATGAAAGTGTTTTTGTGTACACAAACTTGTAGTTGGACAACAAAGTTACTTTCTGTTCGCTGAGATAAACCACAATACGATCAGGAATGTAGCTCTTAAATTCCTCCAATAGAATTAATTTTGTGTAACCCCTGAAATTCTGCAACCTTACTAGAGATACACCAATTGTCGAACAATAAACCTTTTTCTCTAGCAAATTCTACTAAAGTTTGACTCATCGATTTCTTATGGCCCCTGAAACGTTGCCGATATGCTTCGGGTCGCAAAATTGCAGCTTTTACAACGTCATACTTCAAACTGTCCTCTAAAGACAGTGTAGCACGTACCTCCTGAGCTTTTCCAGTTAACCTGCATTGAAGCAGCAACGGCCAAATATCTCAGGGCAGAAGCGATTCGCTCAAATACATGAAAATAAGAATCCACTTCAGCCTCTCTAAACTGTGGCACAAGAGAGATAAATTTACTCACATCAAACACATTACTCGCCACTCCCATTCCCACGGACTCAGCAGTGCTCTGCGCAGATCGTATATATGATCAGTTATGACCTGAAAAGGAGCTCAGGAGGTCCAGTGTATAAAGTGTGGAACTGGTGACCGAGGCAGACCAATATCCACTCCTAAGGAGGTCCTTCAAGTCAGGGGTCCACTGATGCTGGCACGTTTGACATACATATAGTGGCCGATGCAAGTCAAAATGCCCTTTGAACAAAAACGTACATTTAAAAAATCATTTTAAAGAGGAACTATTACAATGTCCTTAAAATGACATGTCATGCAGTGTGTAGTGTTGCTCTGTGTGAATGTAAGCAGTCTGCCAAGTTGTAAAGCCGAAAGTGAATGAACAACAAAGTTATTGACTTGGTGAAAAAGGAGTCGACTCTGAATCACGCAAACGAGTCATCTGTCATTCTAATTTCAGTTCCGGGTCAGATTTGCATCACTCCGCGTAATGCCCGCCTACGTTCCATTTGCGACACTGCGATGCTGTACGCGGTAGACCAATCACAGCAGACAATACCATATGACCAATCAGATCTGACAGAAAGGAGGGGATTAGACAGATGAATCGCCGAATTAATCATTTGAGAGTCAGTCAAGTAGTAAGGTAATATAACGGCCTATTATTAGAAAATGAAAGTGTTTTTGTGTACATAAACTTGAAGTTGGACACTCCATAAACCAAAGTAGGTGGTGAAGTTTGTGCCTTCACAGGAGCAGTATGGCACCTTCACTGTTGGCGAAATGCATGCTGACAAAAAGAAAGAAAACCACTAATTTAGATTATCTGTAACTGGCTGCAGGCACACATGAGCAGCAAAATGAGGGCTTTTGCGAGAACATACCTTTCTCACGGATGCAATATCCATCTTGCCCTTTAATGACGCATGAGGTTGGAGGGTTTGCTTCAAAAAACCCATGAATCACACGTTCCCTGTTGTGGAGTGGCTGTTTTTTGTGTCGCAATACATCACAGTCCCCACAGAACCACTCCTCAGGAAGACACTCTCTGCACCTAGGGAGAAAAGAAAAAATAGTGTAACATTATTTCAGGTGATTAACTCATATAAAGTATAACACACTCAATTTAAGCTATTCCAAATGTGGTTAGATACTAGGTTTGATTTTATTGTATTGGACTGATGGTGGCTCAGTGTTTAGCGCTGTCACCTTACAGCAAGAAGGTCGTAGATTTACTTTCCTCATAAATGTGGTTTTCATCTGGGTGTCCCCCGAAACACATGCACATTAGCCTATAAAGCAGAGCACTAAACATTAAAACCAACCTAATAACAGCAGGCTCATAGTAAAGAAAACACAACGGCTGACCATCAGCCTCTTTTGCAATAAGGCATTTTAGGTGGTATGGTCTAGCGCTCTGAGGCTTTCTGCTGCCGCAAAGACCATGATGATGCAGAGCTTTTCTGAGGCTCAGCAGCAGGATAAGATGTCAAAATATCAGAGAGCCTCTCCATATTTTTTCTGTAAAGAAAATATGAAAAAAGCTGTAAGGGACAATTTAGATGAGGACAAATTAAAAGTCAACTGATCAATATTTAGAATAAACACCATTTCATGATTCAGTATCAAACTGGCCTTAATCTTTACTAAATTGTGTTCTCAATCCATTTACGGCACTGTCAGTTTTGTCTAAGGGGTTTTTCTTTAATCACACATGGATTTTAGATGTAAACTTAAATTCATCACTTTGATTTACCAAATTGCTCTTGAGGATTTAGCTCTGCTGAGGGCACAGTAAGTGGAACCTCCACACTGGATGATAGGGAGCATTCAACTGGGGTGTGTGTGACTGAAAAACAGTACATAGAAGAATAAAAACATGTTAGGCTATGTTTGTTTTTATCCAAAACTGAACAATTTATGAAATCTTACTTAATCTTAGAATACAGTACTTGGTGATGTATTCTACTACAGTGCCACTGAAAGGTTTATGTACTTTTTTAATGTCTTTTTAGATATTGGAATATTTTGAACTCTCAACAATCAATTATAGTGTTCTAACTTGATTTAGTCCAACATTTACATAGGAAATTCCTACAATTTACAAATGTAAAATAATTCAGATATAACCTGTAGCTGAAGCTTGGCGTCGCCCTCCTTGCCCTCGGCTTGCTATGTCCTAAAGAGTCCCTTTTAGAGGTCTGTGGAGGGTCTCCTACAGAGCGTGCACGTTTCCTCTCCACAGCTGCTGTCTGTGTGTTGGAGTGAATATTTCTTGTAAGATTGATGTTGTTAAAGGTACTGGATCCAAAAGACAGGTGATTAGTGAAAGGAAAACACAACATAGTGTGTTAGTAAGGTGTTGAATGGCTAAAATGAACCTTGCCATAGATTCTCCAAGTGCCCTATTTTAACCATCTAAACCAGGGGTGTCAAACTCGATTTCATCCTGGGCCACATCAGTATTATGGTTGCTCTCAAAGGGCCGGTTGTAACTGTAAGACTATATAAATGTATCTCTCACACTGCATAATTACATCTGCATTTAATTACTCATTTTGGTAATAACTCAATTAATACCCAGTTTTGACAGTAAAAGACCAGTAAAATAAAGTGTATTCAAATGTACAACTATTGTACAGTTTATTAAAAAAAATAAAAGACTTGTTTCTGTATGAACACATAGTTGGTCTGCATAGTGTTTCTTGACAAGCTAACATTTTTAAACGCCTTTCTGGTCAGGGCACACTTGCTCACATATCTTCAGCATACACTGCTTTAAAAATGTACCTTCTGAAAAACACTTGGTAACTCAGGCGATTTCAATAAAGCTGGCTTTCACGGCTGCATCAATTTTTTGCAGAAGCATTTGCAAACAAATTCTGCCAAAAATGTAAGTTTTTTTCAAGTCTTGTACCTTTTGTTGCTTTTCTTCGTGACTAAGGTTAGCATACTTTGCTCCGTGTTTGGTTCCGAAGTGCCGACGTAAATTGTACTGTATTCTTTAAGCACAGCCACCCCTGTTGAAAAAAACAGTATATGCTGAGTTAGGTATGTTTTGATGCTGGTTGGACCAGCTTAAACCAGCTATGGACCAGCACATGACCAGCTAAACCAGCACAAACCAGCATCAAAACATACCAAACCAGCATATGCTGTTTTTTTTAACAGGGATGGCCTCCTGGCAAAGACGACACACCGGCTTGTTTCCATTAAGCACAAACATATTTGCTTTCCCATCCCTCTTGAAATAGCCTCCCCTCTGCATCAATTTTTCTTTGTTTGATGTAATCTAATTAATATTTATATATCATATCACTCACTTATTACACGGCTCGTTGGAATGCTTGATTCTGATTGGCCAGTCGCCACATTTGCAGGTTCGTTATTCCCAGATAACAACCTCGCAAAACTAATAACACAGTGTAACCCGGACGCAAAAAATCATTTTGACAGGTTTTTTTGACAAATTAAATATAAATATGTCTTTTAATAACATATATGACATTATATTTACAAATTATTAAACCAAATTGAATGTTCGTGACATCTGAACGTCGTTTCTTACCTTAAAACCGTAAGTAAAGAGCTTTTTCTGTTAGGTCTGCATTCAGTAAAAATGAGCTAATAAAATATTTCAAATTCACATTTCATGTCCAGTTTTTTTCTCATGTGGCAAGTATCCTGTGTAATAAGCCGGATAATGTACAAGCAGCCGGCTGTTATCACGAAATATAGCCCCTCCGGTGTGAAACAAGAAACAACCTGATCACACTGGAAGGGCTTATTTCTGCGATATATACGGACACTGCCACCTACTGGCTAGATGTCGTCATCGCGCAGGTAATAAAGTTGAGTTGCATTTTCAGGTCGTGGACATAAAATGTATAATAACAATACAATAATTTGTAAGCTCTCGCGGGCCACATAAAATGAGGGGTCGGGCCGGATTTGGCCCGCGGGCCTTGTATTTGACACATGTGATCTAAACACATGGTCTAAAGCGCAAGTGAACTTAAGGCGTGTCCGAATCCATTTTTGCTAGTTTAAGGACAGGAAAAATGGTCTTAAAGGGTTGTCCCTATTCTCTTAATGAGTCATGGGTGTGTTTTGGGCAAAACGTGCAGTAAACCAATCAGAGTCTCATCTCCCATTCCCTTTAAGACCTGAAACTAGCAAAAAACACTTGTGTCGAGTGTATGATAGAGCCCCAAGTCTCTGTAACTCCAAAATATATTCCTTTTTCCAAAATATATTCCCTCAGTTACACATGTCACAGAGCATTATAGGATGTTAATGCATCATGCAACGAACCTGCATGTAATCTTCTGCACTCATTCTTCTTCTACGTTCATCAAATTTTTACTTTAATTTGTCACCCATCCACGTTCAAATAAAATGATTGAGGTATATAAAAACTCTTACCCTGGCTTCAGCTAGAACACGGTCTAGTTTCAGTTTAAGAGCCATACGTCTCCCCTCTTGGTAGTGGGGATCCTGTGAGTCAAGTTTATGTTTGGAGGCCATTGCAACACAAACAGATACAGACAGACGGACACAAACAAACAGACAGATGTACTGTATACAGAGAGGTTGTGAGAGTTAGACAGAAATAGATAGTTAGACAGACAGATAGATAGATAGGTTGGCTCTTAAAAGTGCCTTTGGGTTCGGTAAATCAGGTGTATATGTTCGGACAGGTGACTTGTTTGACAGGATCTGCAAGGGAGAACAGAAAATGTTATTTATGTAGTGTAGAGTAATGTTAAAATAAGGTTTAAAAAGGCTACCCCCAATAGTGAGAGGTTCCCTTTTTCTTATAAATACTTAAGGTAAATTAATGAAAATGCAAGATTTACCATTCCCTTTCTGTCGGTCTCTCGACGTTGTGTCGAACCGACAGAATGGGGTTTGTCTTGAGAACCTATCATCTTCTGAGTATTTAGAAAAGGTCAATGAAAATTGGCAAATTAAATTTGCATGCCGGGCTCCTCCCCGGATGTCCGGGTGTAAGAGGGAAGCCGGTTCATTCATTCATTCACCTTTTGTTCTTCAGAGCCTAAGCATCTGATGAGCTTCTCTACGATCTTAGTGATCATTCTTTCTGCTGGAATCTACGACGTGGACAGCGGACGGTCCCTTCCTGCAGTGACTCTCCCCTGGGCGTCTCGGCAGTTCCGGAGGTGTTCGAGCAAATTTCCTTTTCTAAAAGAGCAAATTTCTCCAGCGTGGCTTGTCCCGCTGTTCTCATGGGTGCAACACACTCATCGAGGAGGGGGACGGACACAATGCCTGCTTCCAGTACGCTGGGGCAGACGTTGTGGATACGTCCTGCCCGCACTGCGGGCGGTGACGATTCAGACGTTGTGTCACAGGTGGCTGTGTTCCCACGGGACTCAGCCACCACCTCATTTGCTCCCCGTTCCGTGGCGGCAGGACTACGGCCCTGCCGTCCGCTACGGCAAGCAGCGAGGGTGATATGGGGATTACTGTGAGCGATAATCCGCCAGCCACGGGCTCACGGACCGTTCACACCTCGTCTCGCTCGTCTGACCGTTCCCCAGGAGACGGTCCGCCGTCTTATTCCTCAATCACGTATTCGGACACGATGCGTGATGATGAGATGTCTCCTGCAGCATCAGGGGGTGACGTACTGCCATCCGACTCCGACGAACCACCTTACCTGCGCTCCGTACCCTCTTGCGACCTAGGTGACGGGCCTCAAGAGGCCCGGCCCCTTCAAGCCTCTCGGGGTTGCCGCTCTTTCTCAGTCTTGATAAAGACGGCTTTCCGCATGGCGCTCACCTTCAAGAGGGTAGAGGATCTACAAGCACCCTCCGTGTCCACAGATTGCCTAGAACTCGGGGCTGGGATTCTCACGTTATCTTGAGACCCCGCCCCGGCTACGTGCCCAAGGTTCCCACCACTCTCCCGAGAGACCAGGTGGTGAACCTGCAGGCGCTCCCCACCGGGGAGGAAGACCCAACCTATCCGTGTTGTGTCCAGTACGCGCACGGCGCCTCTACTTGGACTGCACGCAGAGCCCAGAAGCTCTGAGCAGCTCTTTGTCTGTTTCGGAGGTCAGCAGGAGGGCTGTCTCCAAACAGAGGCTGGCGCAATGGATCGTGGATGCCCTCGTTAGGGCATACCGATCTCATTTCGCCCCTGCCCGTTGCACACCCCTCGTGGGCACTGGCTCAGGGCGCCTCTCTGGCAGACATCTGCAGAGCTGCGGGTTGGGCTATGCCTAACAACTCCGCGAGGTTCTAATACCTACGCGCGGAACCGGTGTCAGCCCGCGTCCTGGCAAGGTGTGGGACCGACAGCCGGTAGGGCGTACGCCTGCAGAATCCCTTCCCCCTCCGGGGGGAGCAGTGGCGATCCCGCCTCACTTCTTTCCCCTCGGGTAAAGAATAGGCATTCCATCCATCACTAAGCACCCTTCCAGGGGACAGGCTGGGCAGAGCAGCCCTGCCCCCTTAGGCCGGGGAACAGTTGAGTTATTCCACATAGCTCTAACCGGACCTAGTGCTCCAGACGTGGTAACCCCCCCTCCGTGGGCTGTTCCGTCTGATGTATCCTCATGAATGGTTCCCACCTTGGCAACCCATGACCTCTCCAGGTGGACTCCCACCTTGCGGTTAACTTCTGCAGTCCGCACTTTCCTCCCATGAGTTCTCCCCTGATGGTGAGACCATGTGGTGTCTTCACTAATTCCTCCCTACGGTAGGTAGTGGCCTCTGCAGCATTTTTCCCCAGGGGGGAATGATGCTTACCCAGTGGGGAATGATGCTTACCCAGTGGCCCGTACGGTGCCGGGCGGCTTCTCGCCATTTAGAGAACTAGGCATCCGCCCGTGACGGCCGGTGATAGGGGCTTCCCAACTTTGTGTAAAGCTCTGGGTCCCCCTACCTCTCGACGGGAGGGTCATAATTTTGCGTTAGCGTCTTCGTCTGACTCGCCCAGGCCAGTCAACGTCGCTCCACAGAGATTGTGATGCGGCTCAGTGCTGTGGCATTTTCCATAGGAACCCCATTCTGTCGGGTCGACACAACGTCGAGAGACAGACAGAAAGGGAACGTCTTGGTTACGGATGTAACCTCGGTTCCCTGATGGAGGGAACGAGACGTTGTGTCCCTCATGCCACAACACTGGCCGCCCACCCCAGCGGTCGGGGGAGGATGCTTTAGGCTCCTCAGACCAAAGGTGAATGAATGAGCACGCCGGCTTCCCTCTTATACCCGGACATCCGGGGAGGAGCCCGGCATGCAAATTTCATTCGCCAATTTTCATTGGCCTTTTCTAAATACTCAGAAGATGATAGGTTCTCAAGACAAACCCCATTCTGTCGGTTCGACACAACGTCTCTTCCCTCCATCAGGAACGAGGTACATCGTAACCAAGACGTTCCCTTTCTGTCGTCTCTCGACGTTGTGTCGACCCAACGTGGGTTCCTATGGAAAATCCCACATTTCCTGCATTGACAGATAAAATGCATATAACATGCGTCTGGGGTTCCTCATCCCAGATTTAAAGGACACTTTATGTGCAGTAACTTTAGGCAAAGTTATATTGTTATTACTGACACATTACAGTGAAGTTGTGGGTGAACCACGATGATCCGAGAGAAAATGTCATCGTCTAGAGCTCACACAATAATGCAATGCTCCATGTTGAGTTACCCTTCAGCTGATATAACTTAAACTACACTTAGCTTTTACTAGTAATCATTAATAGTATGATTATTGTAGTTGATTATTTGATATTTGTATATTTTTTAGGTCCCCTTGTAACAGTTCTTTTGATTTCTCCCAACTTCACTGACTAATTATATATAACAGTTACAATTAAACACACACTGATGAAGGCCCAAATGCATCAGTGTGCAGTGAAGTGAATAAAGGATTTTTAACTTTTTTGGACCAGAAGAAGTGCCTTGAATTTCTTTCTATTAATAGAGTTAGCTTATATTGAAGTTAGCTAGCTCCGTTCAGCAAGCCTAATTTGTTGTTATTGTTATTATTCGCTAATAAGGAGCAAACCAATGGTCGGGTTTAAATTGCTGCTCAAGCATTTAAACCATGTGAGTTTAATGGCAAAGAAAGGCATCAATTACAACATTTAAACAAAACGTGATCATTGGTAATTAGCTCGTAACTTACCTGGACTGTGGTTTGAGCGCGCAATGAGAAGAATTCACCCGCGGCTGCGGCCTGGCTCCGGAGGCTGAGGATCATGGGTAATGCTGACAGAAATCCCAAATGTAATCCCCCCCAATTTTTATCAGAGAATAAGGCAGAATATATATTTTATCATTTATATACTGTAATAAATGTGTGTGTCTCTAATTAACGCAGTCTCGTATATTTGTATGTATGACCGCCAGAGCCGTCTTTTGGGCTAGGGAAATATATAAAAAGATTAATTGAAAAACAATTTAAACATCTTTTAGTTGATTTATTTTTATTTTGTGTAGTAGGAGTTTATTCTAAATAATGGCAATGTAAGGTGTTCGACCCTGACGTGTGTATAGCCTACTGTGTTGACAATGAGTTTCAAATGTGTCTGGTCCTTCACAGAAACGACTGAGAATTATGTTCCCACAGCAACTGATTGCGCGTTTGCATTGAACGCGCGTCTTCTGTATGAAAAGTATAAGAAAAGCGTGCCAGTGGCTGTTTTTTTTTTAATCCGGGCTGTTCTGTTCCGTGGGATAATGATTCAGGCTGTATTTCATTTTCACTGGCAATTGGGAGCACCGGGAAATCCCGATGACCTTGCTTGGACTCTGATTTGGCTTCGAAGAGCACCGCAACCAACAATGCAAGTTCGCGTTACGGGTTATGTTCGTGGTGGAGGTCACGAAAGATTTTTCCTATTGAAATACATTAGATGGAAATTCGTGGTGAGTGACACGAAAAAAGAGGGAAATTCGTGTCCACCAACACGAACCAATAGATTAAATTTCGTGACTATATCACGAACTGCCGTGAGACTGGGTTGACATACCACAATCTACAATACCCAGCCGGCATGTTCGACGTGTAATCAACACTTTTAAAACAGGGTCATCGCCTGTCCATGTTTCACCCCTGGGGGGTAATTGTTTTTTTAAAACTAGAGCTCATTCACGCACACCATATCATGATTCTAGCCATTCAGATACCGATGTTTTCATTACACCTAGGCATGAGCGTAGGCAATGGTTGAGTCTCTAAACTCAACCATTTTTGTTTAAACTTGTTTTATTTTATCACATTGTTGCTTTTCATTGTGTGTGTGTGTGTGTGTGCGTGCGTGCGTATGTGTGTTAATAAAAAGTCATCAAAAGAAATTTGTTCTATTTGTTATTTATTGTTTGTTAATCAATAATATAAGCATACATTTTACCAATCTGAACACATTGAATACATTTAAACATATTTTTCTTATTATTATGGTCATAGGGTTTTAGTTTTTTCACAAAAAATGATACCATGTTGTCGTTTTTATCTAAATCAAAGGTATACTTTTTCATCACATATTCATAATCAGAAGTAGTGGCCATATGTTGGAGAAAGAATACACAATGTTGACCACAGGTGTCTGTCGAATAGTTTTGGACTTGTACGGTTGAATATTGCAACCGTTCACAATTGAGAATTAGAAATTTGATGATTTGCGGTGGAAACCAGGGGTGATCGGGTTTATTTCCAAAACTGTAAAAAAAACAACTAAGTCCATCTCTACTTATGTATACGGCCACCCAGTGTTCTCCGGGGAGTTCTGATGGGTGTGTATTAATTATGACCATAGATGAAACTGTTCTTAGACGTTCTTCTGGTAAATAGTCACATGGTAGCACACCTAGAAAGTGTGTGTTGCATGATATTTTATCCATTACGTCTGTGATCTGTATGGTATTCATGTTAATACTAATCAATCAATACTTGTCTACGGTTTGAAATTTCAAGAATCGAGTCATAAACACCATAGATTACAAGGTTTATCGTACGAGGGAGCGGTTGTCGAAACCGCGCTTCTAGTCTGATATTTCCAGATTTGATTAATGAGATATGCCTAGAGCATTCTTCATCAGGAGTTAAAATAAAATAATATATTGTATAACCATGCAAAAATTCTTCACGATTAATAGACAGTGCTTGGTTTTTCAGATGTCTTCCAGAAGATAGGGCTAATTGATAATACTACCGTACAGCAGAACCGGATCCGTATTCAGGTTGTAGCGGTTTGGCGGGGTGTTGTTGTCCGTCAACATAATCGGCCAAGAATTCTAAATCATAACTTTTAAAAGCAAAAGGGTTTTTATCATAAGACCCTGTGAAAGCATCGTTATCAACCATTGCTATGACTATGGCTTTGGGTAGAGTGCCTAGAAATACATTTTCCTGGGTCACGACGCGAGAACCAGCTGGCAGCGAATTATTTTTTTAATATTACATGCTCAATAGGATATTTGGCCGTTGCCGAGAGCAGTGTGTGAGGATGCCCCAGACCAGAGCATGTGAGCGGAGCGGAGCAGGGAGCGGGCGGGGAGCAGAGCGCACGAAATATAGTCGGAGCGCGGAGTGGGTTTTTATCCAAAGGCCGGAGCGATCGCTCTGTCTCGCTCCGGTTCCGCTCCGATACCGCTCACACCACGAGTCTAGGGCATGCACAAATCCACCTGTGCCTTCAACAATTAACAAAACTGTCAACCTACACTTCAAAAATCGTTTGTTGTTAAGGAGAGATGTCTGGTGTAAACACAAGCATAGCAGTGGCGATCCGTGACTCCTCTTCAGGGGAAGCAGTAATGCGAAGCTCGGGAAAACATGTATTTAGCCCGTCATGTGTGTTAGTGGTGGGCGGATCGATCCTGAAGTATCGATACTTTCGATACTGAGGTTGTATCGAAAAGATCGATCCTAACATAAAAATATCGATACTAATGTGTTTTTAGTTTTTACTACTGATTTTATTTATCCACTAATGTAGCTAATAATTGTATAATGAAGAAAAACTATTTCCCATACACCTAGTTTTGCACACGTTGCTCCTCCCTGCCCTGCTGTGTTTTGTAGTCCGCTATCACGTGACTCAGCAGCGCCAAGCGCAAGAACGCAGACGCTGCTGCAGCCAGCGAAAAGAAAAGGAGCATCGTGTGGAGTTTTTTCACCTCTGTGAATAAAAACACTGCGAACTACGATGTATGGCAGTGGGCCTTTGCGGGTAAAAAGCCAAAGATTGAAAGTACTTTATTATTTAAGCACTTTATTTACTTTGTGTCTCAAACAATTGTGTGCACTTTGTTTATAAATTCACTTAAAAAAGTGTAATGAAAGGGAAACATGTTAATTTGTTCTATTATTTTGTCTAAACATGACACTGAACACTTTTTCTGTTCTGTTAATCTGTTATTGTTACTATTTTCCAGTAATAATTTGGTGCAAAGTTCATGTTTGCAAATTCGATTACAGGAATAAATAACTAAATAAATAGATTTATTTGGTTTAAATGATGTCCAGTGTTTTAACATCTACATGATTAATTAGCCTACAGGCACATTAAGAGCACAAATCACAAAATATTTTAGTGGTCATGAAAATGTATTCAGATTTAGCATATTAATGATGCATTCATCTGATAAATCATGACATTTCATCTAAAGGAAAGTAAATGTTAGTTCAAGTGAATGCTTTTTAAAAGTTAAAAGTATTGGTATCGGTATCGAAATCGGCAATACTGGCCCTGCATTTACTTGGTATCAGATCGATACTAAATTTTACAGTATCGCCCACCACTAATGTGTGTGTCGCGTCATGTCAAAATACGTGCCTGCTGCAGACGTGTTGAAAGGGTTTTTAATAAAAGAGATGCTCTCGTTTGCTAGATACTTGCTTAGTCTCATGTGTAATCAGAGTTAAGTGTTAATGCAGTGTCTTCTGAACGCGAGCGTCTCTTTTATCATAAACCCTTTCGACGCATCTGCAGCAGGCACGTATTTTGACATGATGCGTGATGCACATAGGTTCACGTGAAGCGCTGAACACGTATTTTGAATTCCAGCTTCCCCTGAAGAGGATCGAGGCACCGATCGCAGCTGAAGCATAGACTAGAATGACTGCGATCAGTTACGGTAACCGCGTCGGAGCCGTAACGTGCCGCAGATGCGTGCAGTGTAAACGAGGGGTAAGGCTTCGGTTGAAAACGACAGGTGTTAGGCATGCAGAGGAGTTTTTAATTTGAGCAAGCATGGAGCAATTTCACCGGAGCGGGATGAAACTGTAGCTGAGCGGGGAGCGGAATTGAGCGGAGCGGTCTGGTGCGACTTTGAGCGGTGGAGCGGGGGGCGCGAACACCCATGTGAGCGGGGAGCGGAAATTCTCACCGCTCAGCACCGCTCACATGTTCTGCCCCAGACGTACTGGTGCTGACACAGTTACTTTTTTCACAAAAAGCGATGCTGACTGGATATTTATTTTATAATTTATAGCATCGTTCCTCATCAGACAAAACTCGTCTTTACATCTAGTCATGCGGATTTTAATATCCACGCCATTAAGCATAAGTTTTTCCTGAAAAAATATATCATTGTGTATGGGGGCTAGTAATTCTACAACACTGCTGGCATTAGTGTACGCAGCTCTCTTTGTCAGACCCCTGTTTCCGCCTGCTGGATCTGTAGAATCCATATGTCCTGCGGTGTCTTTGTAAAAGAGCCCCGATGAAAGTGTTGTTTCAAGAACATCTTGTCCATAGTTAAGAAGACATTCTATAATACATCTGTAAGGGTACGTACTGGAGCTCTGCAAAATTAATCTATCTCCAAGCGATACGTCAACCTGTGAAAATATAGTAGCCCCCGCGTAATTAATTAACCCCACAGGTGCCCCATCTGCAATGTCCGTATCGTCAGGATTTGTGATTTTGAGTCGCATAAACAACAGCGTGTTATTTAGATCGATATAATCCTCTCCATGCCCCGCTATAAAAAACTCCAGGGGCGCTGTGTCTGATAAGGCCGATAGGGGAGGTATCTCTATATAGGCATTTTTTTGAATAGCTGTTTGAGTTAGTGGTACTGTGAACAAATCCAATTCTGATTTAATACACTCTTCTGACAAGGGAGATGGCGTGCATCATTCATTCACCTTTTGTTCTTCGGAGCCTTCGCTGATGAAGATCGACTCTTGCTACTTAGCAAGAATATCTACATTGCCGGTTCCACGATGTGGTGCAGCGGACTGTCCCTTCCTGCAGCGACTTCCCCTGGGCGTCTCGGCGGTTCCAGAGGTGTTCGAGCTGCAGACGGTGAGTCACCGTCTGCATTCTAAAAGAGCTAATTTCTCCAGCGCGGCATGTCCCGCTGTTCTCGTGGGTGCGGTGTTCTCATCGAGGAAGGGGACAAGCACGATGTCTGTGTCAGGTGTTTGGGGGTCCAACACGCTGAGGCAGCCTTCGTGGACTCATCTTGCCCGCACTGCGGGCAGATGGTCATAGAGACGTTGCGGTCACGGGTGGCTGTCTTCTCCCGAGAACCAGCCACCACCTCGCAGGCTTCCCGGGCTGTGACGAGGATGGCTAAGGCCATTCCGTTTGCCAAGGCGAGCGGCGAGGGTGATATGGGGGTTTCTGCGAGCACTAATCCGTCAGCCAAGTGCTCGCGGACCGCTCGCACCCCGTCTCGCTCGCCTCATCGTTCCCTAGCTGGCGGTGCCACACCGTCAGCGTCCTCCTTCACGCATTCGGACACGATGTGTGATGATGATGAGATGTCCATCGCAGCATCGGAGAGCGAAATGCTGGCATCCGATCCCGACGACTCTCTGCAGCTCCCCCCCAAGGGGGGACGAGCTCAGGAGGAAGCGGATGTCGAGATGTCGGCCATGCTTTCCCGGGCCGCCGTGTGCATTGGGTTAGAGTGCACTCCGGTGCCTCTAAGAAGCGACCCTGATGGGAAGACCCCAGGGAGGTTAACACCATCGGGCCCGTTTCCAGCCATATCAACGCTGGACGGTGGACGGGACGGTTCCTGCCCCGTTCCAACATCAGGGGGCCTAGCGCCCACTTTTTCACAAAAAGAGTTTCCTATCTCCCTGGGTGTTCTTCACAGCCGCTCTCACCCTCTGTCAGACGGTGTTCGGCCACTCGACATTGCGTCTTGGCGAGGCACAACATCGAATGTATTTGGCAGCCCTCAGCACTCTCAAATCGACGGTGAAGGGACCTGCATTGCCAGGCAGGCAAACCAGCAGAGCCAGTCTTCTTCCCGGGGGCCCCCCGGCGAGAGACCCGCACTGCCAGCCATCGAACCACCCCCCGGGGGGTCGATGAAGCAGATCGTTCCCTTAGTCCCCCTGTCACGGTCCCTGGGAGCTTGGCTCGAGCTTCCCACACCGTCACGGTGGCTGAGAAGGACGATCCGTCTCGGCTACGCGATCCAGTTCGCCAGAAACCCGCCCAAGCTTCGGGGCATCCTCGCCACCTCGGTCAGAGGCCGGGAGGCTCCCATACTACGGGGCGAAGGGTGCGATCGAGTCCGTCCCCTCAGCCAAGATGTCCAAGGGGTTTTACAGCCCTTACTTCATCATCCCCAAAAAAGGCGGGGGGGGTGCGCCCCATCCTAGATCTGCGTACCCTGAACAGACACCTGCACAAGCTGCCGTTCAGGATGCTCGCGCAGAAGCGCATCCTGGCATCTGTCAGATGTCAGGATTGGTTCATGGCAATCGACCTGAAGGACGCTTACTTTCATGTCTCGATTCTCCCTCGTCATCGCCCGTTCCTACGGTTCGCTTTCGAGGGTCGGGCATATCAGTACAGAGTCCTCCCCTTCGGTCTGTCTCTGTCTCCACAAGTCTTTACGAAGATCGTGGAGGCCGCCCTCTCTCCCTGAGGGGAGAGAGGTGTGCGGGTACTCAACTATCTCAGCGACTGGCTCATCTTGGCACACTCGTGAGATCTGTTGTGTGCACACAGGGACCTGGTGCTCCGGCACCTAGATCGATTGGGACTACAGGTCAACCGAGAGAAGAGCAAGCTCTCCCCCGTGCAGAGCATCCTCTATCTTGGTGTGGAACTCAACTCTGTCACCATGACAGCGCGAGTGTCCGCATTACGCGCCCAGTCGGTGTTGAACTGCCTGGATCATTTCACGCAGTCAGCGGTTCCCCTGAAACTATTTCAGAGGCTCCTGGGACACATGGCATCCTCGGCGGCGGTGATACCCCTCGGGTTGATGCACATGAGGCCGCTTCAACACTGGCTCCAGAGTCGAGTTCCCTGGAGAGCGTGGCACACCGGCAGCAGGCAGATGGTGATTACGCCTCGCTGCCGACGCACCCTAACCCCGTGGTCTTCCATGACCTTCCTTCGGGCAGGGGTAGCCCTAGCGCAGGTTACGAGGCATGTCGTGGTGACAACGGACGCCTCCCTGCAGGGTTGGGGTGCAGTGTGCAACGGGCACGCATTGTCGGGGCTTTGGACGGGCCCCCGCCTGCGCTGGCATATCAATTGCCTAGAGTTGTGGGCTGTGCTACTTGCACTGAAGAGGCTGCAGCCTCTCGTGCAGGGCAAGCACGTGCTGGTCCGGTTGGACAGCACTACTGCAGTAGCGTATATCAATCGTCAGGGTGGCGTTCGCTCACTGCAGTTAACACGACTCGCCCGACGCCTCCTCCGGTGGAGTCAGCAGGTGATCCGCTCCCTGCGTGCCACGTATATCCCAGGCGACCTGAACCAGACAGCCGACGCGCTCTCTCATCAGTCTACGCCTCGCGGAGAGTGGCGACTCCACCCCGCGCAGTCCAGCTCATTTGGGTGCAGTTCGGGCAGGCCCAGGTAGACCTGTTTGCCTCCCTCGAAACCACCCATTGCCCGCTTTGGTACTCTCTGACCAAGGGACCCCTCGGCACGGATGCCCTAGCGCACAGCTGGCCGCGAGACAAGCGGAAGTACGCCTTCGCCCCAGTGAGCCTCATTGCACAAACCCTGTGCAAGGCCAGGGAAGAGGAGCAGCAAGTGTTACTCATTGTGCCACACTGGCCCAACCGGACTTGGTTCTCGGAGCTAATGCTCTTGACGACAGCTTCCCCCCTGGCCGATTCCCCTGACGAAGGAGCTGCTTTCCCAGGGGAAGGGCACGTTATGGCATCCCAGGCCAGACCTCTGGAACCTCCATGTCTGGCCCCTGGACGGGACGAGGAGATCCTGAGTGGTCTGCCCCCGGTGGTGCGACTGTACGCCTACAAGTGGCGCCTCTTCTCGACCTGGTGTGCTTCTCGAGGAGAAGACCCACGGAGTTGTGCGATCGGGTCCGTGCTGTCCTTCCTACAAGAGAGACTCGAGACTAACCTCTCCCCCTCCACACTGAAAGTGTATGTATCCGCCATTGCTACTCATCTCAACTCAGTTGCTGGAAAGTTTCTAGAACAGCACGACCTGGTCATTAGATTCCTAAGGGGTGCGAGGAGGCGTAACCTGCCTCGTCCGCGCTCCATACCCTCTTGGGACCTGGATGTAGCCCTGACAGGACTCACCAGGCCCCCCTTCGAGCCCCTAGGGGATGCCTCTCTTCTTCATCTTACGATGAAGACGGTTCTCCTTATGGCGCTCGCCTCCATCAAGAGGGTAGGGGATCTAAAGGCTTTCTCCGTGTCCCCTGACTGCCTAGAATTCGGACCCAGGGATTCTTACGTTATCCTGAGACCTCGGCCCGGCTACGTGCCCAAGGTTCCCACTGCTCCCTTTCGGGACCAGGTGGTGAACTTACAGGCGCTCCCCACTGGGGAGGAAGACCCAACCCCGTCCGTGTTGTGTCCAGTACGCGCGCTGCGCCTCTACTTAGACCGCACACAGAGCGTCAGGAGCTCGGATCAGCTCTTTGTCTGTTTCGGAGATCAGCAACAGGGGAGAGCTGTCTCCAAGCAGAGGTTGGCCCACTGGATTGTGGACGCTGTCAAGGCAGTTTACCAATCCCTAAATCGCCCGTGCCCCCTAGGAGTGAGGGCCCACTCCACCCGGGGTGTTGCCTCCTCTTGGGCTTTGGCACGGGGGGCCTCTCTCGCAGACATTTGCAGAGCTGCGGGTTGGGCTACACCCAACACCTTCGCGAGGTTTTACAACCTCCGCGTAGAGCTGGTGTCAGCCCGCGTCCTGCATGGCCACATGTAGGACCGGCAACTGGAAGGGTGTACGCCTGTTCGGTTCTTTTCCCCCTCTCTCGAGTGGGTCAGTATACTGTTTCAGCCTCCATTCTTTCCCCACTGGGCGAAGAACAGGCACTCCATCCATCACTAAGCAAGCACCCTCTGGGGCGGGCTGGGCAGAGCAGCCCTGCCCCTTAGGCCGGGAATCCCGGAGTTATTCGCTACATAGCTCTAACCGGACCTAGTGCTACCAGACGTTGCAACCCCCCAGTAGGGCGGTTCCGTCTGATGTATTTTCATGCTGGTTCCCACCTTGGTAACCCATGACCTCCCCGGGTGGACCTCCACCTCGCGGTTTTCTCTTCAGCCGCACTTTCTTCCCATGAGTTCTTCCCCATCGGTGAGACCATGTTGGCATCTCCACTAGACTCCTCCCTGCGGTAGGAAGTGGTCTCTGTAGCGCATCCCCCACTTGAGGAAGTAGCGCTTACCCAGTGCCTTACGGTTCCGGATGGCTTCTCGCTGTTAGAGAAACAAGGCCGCCGCCTGTGAGGCCGAANGTAGCGCTTACCCAGTGCCTTACGGTTCCGGGCGGCTTCTCGCTGTTAGAGAAACAAGGCCGCCGCCTGTGAGGCCGAAGGCAGGGGCCTTCCCACCTTTCTAGAAAGCTCTGGGACTCCCTACCTACCCACTGGTAGGTTACAATTTCGTGGTAGCGTTCACGGCTGACACGCCCAGGCCAGTCACCGTTGCTTCGTTGAGATTGTGACAGGGCACAGTGTTATGGCGTTTTCCATTGGAACCCCATCTGTCGGTTCGACACAACGTCGAGAGACCGACAGAAAGGGAACGTCTCGGTTACGTTTGTAACCTCGGTTTCCTGATGGAGGGAACGAGACGTTGTGTCCTCTTGCCACAACACGTGCTGTCCTCTGCAGCAGTCGTGAGAGGTCTCAGGCTCCTCAGAACTAAGGTGAATGAATGATGCACGCCCTTTTCTAGGTAGTCGGAAGCGATTGGTTCTCAGGGACGAACCCCATCTGTCGGTTCAACACAACGTCTCGTTCCCTCCATCAGGGAACCGAGGTTACAAACGTAACCGAGACGTTTTCCACACGGTTGTAACCTAAAGATGCGAGTGGTATAAGGGATTCGTTTATCTCTCTAACCAAAGATTCAATATCATCATAATAACCGTTTTTTATAGGGTAACGTGATGGATTCATCACGGATTCGCCATCATGTGTATACTTCTTGAAACTCACACCTTTGAGGAGTGGGGTTATGTTATTTATTTTAAAAAATGCCACTTCAGTATTAAATGTGTACCATGTTCTAGGATATTAAATTTCAACAATGCCAAGCTCCCATTTACCTTTCATACGTAACGGGTTGGCTAGACATGTCCTATAATTAGAAATAGTATTGTGTGGGTACACTGACAACAAGGCATTGCAGGGTAGCGCGACATAAAACCCACCATCAGTCATGTCAGTCTGTCTTCTTTTTCTTGAATGCCGTGGGTCTCTACGCACGCACATTTAAAGCATCAACGATTTTGTATTTAAACAAAGGTTTAACACGATGCACTCCCCTAGGACCGTAAAGATTTTGAAACACCACAGCTTCATTGGCTTTGTTAACATCCACGGGTCTCATTTTAATACTTCTATGACAACTGGTGTTGTAACCCAGCGTGAGATCTTGTAACACATCGACATAACGCTTCATATTAGCGGCTGTTAAATATCTCCACATTCTACTTTTCAGAGTTCTATTAAGACGTTCAACAATGCTGGCTTTTAAATCTGAGGATGTAGCAAAATGTTGAATATTATACTTTTTAGAAACACCCTGAAACTGTTTATTAAAGAATTCACGGCCTAAATCGGTCTGTAGACGTAAAGGGACGATCCCTTCATCAAGTATAGACTCAAAAGCTTTTGACACTTCGTAACCGGACTTGTTCTTCATGACGCGAGTCCACGCATATTTACTAAACACATCGATACATGTCATCAGAAATTTTAAACCATCGTTTTCCACGGAGTAGGCAGACATATCAACCAAATCCGCCTGAAACTGTGTGTTCACACCGTAAACAATTACTCTGTTTCTCTTGTATTTTAGAGGAGCCACTTTATGTAAAGTGTATGCATCCTCCGAGGATAGCCAGTCTGAAATTTGTTTATCAGTTAGACAAACCCCTGCATCATTTAATACACCCTGTTTTAAACGTTTTTTACCACCTAAAGGCCCTGGATTAGAAGGTGTGTAATAAACCTTTTTCATGAGCTCAGACATGTTGTCATATCAACAGACGCAGATAAATAAGGCATTCTATTTTAAAAACAACGTTTTTATTTTCGAAAATACATCAATAAAAAAATTAAAAAAGAAAAATACATTCACAGACTGTCTATATAAACAAGAAAACGAATACATGTGAGAATATATTTATCGGTCATGTGGTCACTCACAAGTTCAACAATTTCACAGACCTCATTCTGACCTTTTTTCTCGGATATCAGGTTTATACATATATCAACAGTATCAATATTGCGATGGCATGTGCTACATCAAATACATTATCATTTTCACACAATGTTTTTAACACTTTTCTGATGAACACGACAGATGAATCGCCACCTGTGATACATGGCTGTGTCAGATGAACCCACGAGTCCGACAAATTTCTCACAACTATCATTTCATTCTTTAAACTGTTTACACGTCTGGCATTACATACAACATAGTCTGAAGGACCACGCTTATCAACATTATCATATATCACACAGTACAGAAGATTAACTATTTCACGTTTGTAATATATTTTAAACACACGTTTGACAAAACCAAAAATGCATGTGTTCCCCATCCCACTCACACGCTGAGATTACCAACACCACTTTTCCAGAAATCCACAGCGTCGTTGACAACTTTCTCACACTGCTTATCCACGAGTTTATCAGTGATTTCGTTAAGTTTCTCCACGATAAAGGGCTCGCCCCGTAGCTCACATAGAATAGCTTCTACGGCCCCTTGAATTCTCTGGGGGTGAGGTCTTAGACCGTAGGTGGTTAACGCATGAACAATACTGTTTAAACTGAGGGTTGAACAGTTTTCTTGATAGTTCTTCAAAGTATCCTTCTAAGAAATAGGGTGATGGTTCAAATAGACACGAGTGCTGCATCTGACTCGGATGATCGATCTCACAGCCGTTACACAAGTCTTTGAGTTTTGTGTTAACTATGTATGACATCAGAACGTCCACGATGGCTTTTATTATTTTAAAACCATCCTCTCCGATACATCCATCCACAACATCTGGGGATCCTACTGCCTCGGCGATGTCTTGACTACGAGTCGTGATGAATGTGAGGTTGTGATACCCCAACTCGGCGCAGAATTTATCCAACCAAACGGTGCTAGAATGATGCTGTGAGATTTCAGATCCCCCGGTACTGGCCTCACACATCGCTGGTGAGTGTTCGCTGGTATAGCATGTGTCTGCAGACTCCTGGGACATGGTGAGTTGTCGGTGGTTGTGTTGTAGGGTTTTCTGAACAGCTGCTTTTCATTGGTTTGTAGCACGGGGCGGTGTCAGACGTTGTTTGTCAACAGATCCATTTCCGGCTCAAACAATTTAACTCTCACAGAGTTGTACTGATCACGCAGCTTACACCATTTAAACATATTGTTAATGTCTGTAAAAACGTCACCAAGCACACACACATCTCTCCACTGAAACATAATTTTCAAATCATAACAAACGCCAGCACCCGGCGAAACTGTACCATTGTTGACATCCGTTATCTCAGAACCAAATCCACATAATATATACAAAGAATCTTCAGGGCTCTTTCCGCATTCGTCGGCGAACATACGATACCACACACCGGGTATCACGCTGCACCATTCTCCGATGAACATTGCATCCTGGCGATATCTGTTTAGGTCACTCCAAACATAATTGTAAAACAATGCCCAATCTTGCGCCGGGAAAAATAGACACGGGTCAAGACCGACCCTCTCCATCCCTTGTTCGGTGCTGTACAACGACACACAGCATCTCGCCTTGTCAAACTCAAACTCCCAATGCGATTACCGGCTAGTGGAAAATCCCGTTTTATAGGCTCTTCATTTTCATGTATAAAACTTGTTATATGAATACGCTCCGCACGCCTCGGAGCAAAAGTCAAATTTACAGTTCCCTTTCTGTCGGTCTCTCGACGTTGTGTCGAGCCGACAGATGGGGTTTGCTCTTGAGAACCTATCAACTTCTGACTAGTTTAGAAAAGGCCAATGAAATTGGCGAATGAAATTTGCATGCCGGACTCCGCCCCCGGATATCCGGGTATAAAAGGGAGACGGCGTGCTGCATTCATTCACCTTTTGTTCTTCGGAGCCTTCACACTAATCGACTTCGAGACTTTACTGCTGGAATCTTACGACGTGGTGCAGCGGACGGTCCCTTCCTGCAGCGACTTCCCCTGGGCGTCTCGGCAGTGCCAGGAGTGTTCGAGTGTTTTTTTTTCTAAAAGAGCAAATTTCTCCAGCGTGGCATGTCCCGCTGTTCTCATGGGTGCAACACACTCATCGAGGAGGGGGACGGACACGGTGTCTGCTTCCAGTACGCTGGGGCAGACGTTGTGGATACGTCCTGCCCGCACTGCGGGCGGTTGACGATTCAGACGTTGCGTCACAGGCGGCTGTGTTCCCACGGGACTCAGCCACCACCTTGTTTGCTCCCCGTTCCGTGACGGCAGGACTACGGCCCTGCCGCCCGCTACGGCAAGCAGCGAGGGTGATATGAGGATTACTGTGAGCGTTAATACGCCAGCCACTGGCTCACGGACCGTTCGCACCTCGTCTAGCTCGTCTGACCGTTCCCCAGGAGACGGTCCCACCGTCATTTTCCCCAACCACGTATTCGGACACGATGCGTGGTAATGAGATGTCTCTTGCAGCATCGGGGGGTGACGTACTGCCATCCGACTCGATTCCAATGATTCCTCGGGCTCCCTCCCTCGGGGGGTCGAGCCCAGGAAGAGGCAAAAGTCAAAATGTCAGCCATGCTTTCCCGGACCACCGTGAGCATTGGGTTGCAGTGCCCGCACTGCCTCTCCCAGCGCTCGAGGCTGGTTACATGGTGCCTCGGGTTTGAGCGCGGCTCCAGGCCGCGCCCGCCCCCAGTGCCGTGTTTACCGGAAGTGCATGAAGAACTTAGTAAGACCTGGAACTCCCCTTTCCGGCACGTTCACGTCAAACAAGTTCTGTCACCCTCTCTTCCCTCGAGGGTAAGGCAGCTAGAGGATACGTCGATGTCCCCCGAGTGGAGCATGCCGCCGCGGTGCACTCGTGCCCGCAGGCGGCGGCCACCTGGGGGGGCTCAACCTAGACTCCCGTCCAAAGCATGGAGGGTCTCGGCATCTCCGGTGTCGAGAGCTTAAATTGCTGCGGGCCAAGCTGCCTCCTCTCTCCACGCTATGGCTCCTGCCAGGCCAAGGCATTGAGAGAGCTCCACGAGGGTAAGACCGACCCAGCGCTTATGCAGGAACTCCACGCCACCACCGACCTCGCTCTATGGGCGACCGGAGGTGACCGCGCGGGCCTTGAGTCGGGCGATGTCCACACTAGTGGTCCATGAGAGAGAAGGTCTGCCTTCTCGACGCAACCATCTCGCAAGGGGGGGCTGTTTGGTGATACTGTTGAGCCGCAGTTCTCGACAGTAAAGAACCAGACAGAGGATATCAAGCATATCCTCCCTCGCCGCGACTCGGCCGCCTCGGCCGTCGAGTCCCGTGCACCATCTGCTTCCCAGCAACCCTGGTCCTCTTCGACGCCCTCCGGCTCTGGTGCCCTCCACTCAGGCTGCCCCCTGGGAAGGGACATCGAAGAGGAGACCATCGCCCCGTCAGCAGCCATGGCGAAAGCAGAAGCGGCCCTCATGGGAAGACCCCAGGGAGATCGAGAATACCATCGGACCCGACACCAGCCATTCCATCGCTGGGTGATCGATCCGGGACGGTACCTGCCCCGTCCCAACAGCCCACTCTCTTAAGAGTTTCTTCTCTCTCTGGGTCTTTATCACAGCCGCTCTCACCCTCTACACTATGGTGCTCGGCAACTCGATGTTGCGTCACGGCGAGACCCAATGTCGAGGATAATCAGTAGCCCTCAGCACTCTCAAACAACAGTGTGTTGTGCTACATAATCACCAGGCAGGTAAGCAGCAGAGCCGATCTCTGGGGGCCTCCCCACGGCAAGGGATCCGCAATGCTCGCCATCGAACCACCCCCTGGGAGGTTGATGAAGCAGATCATACCCCTAGCCCCTGTCTCGGTCCCTGGGAGCCTGACTAGAGCCCCCAAACCATCACGGTGGCTACGGGATACGATCCGTCTCGGCTACGCGATACAACTTACCAGATGCCCGCTCAAGTTCAGGACATCCTTTCAACCTCAGTCAGAGGTTAGGATGCTCCTGTGCTTCGGGCCAGGGTCACAACCCCTCTGGCAAGCAATCGTGCTCATCCCTCTAGCCGGGATGTTCAACGGGTTTTGCAGCCCATACTATATTGTCCCCAAAAAGGGGGGTTGCTAGATCTGTGTACCCTGAACAGGCACCTACTTCAGGATGAGAAAAGAGCAAACTCTCCCCTGTGCAGAGCATCCTCTTTCTCGGTATGGAACTCGACTCCGTCCCCATGACAGCGTGACTGACTCAGAGCGCGGTCAGTCAGTGTTGAACTTCCTGAAGCACTTCAGGCAGTCAGCTGTCCCCCTGAAACAATTCAGAGGTTCCTGGGCACATGGCATCCTCGGTGGGGGTGGTCCCCTCGGGTTGATGCACATGCGACCGCCCCAACACTGGCTACTGAGTCGGGTTCCCTGGAGAGCGTGGCACACCGGCAGAAGGCGTATGGTCATCACGCCTCTCTGCTGACGCACCCCAACCACCTGGTCTTCAATGACCTTTTTGGTGGACAGGATCCCCCTAGGGCAGCAAGGCACGTCGTGTGACGACGGTTGCCTCCCTGCAGGGGTGGGGTGTCGTGTGCAACGGGCAAGCAGTGTCGGGGCGGTGGACGTGCCCCCGCCTGCGTTGGCATATCAACTGCCTAGAGTTGTTGGCTGTGCTACTTGCACTGAAGAGGCTGCAGCCTCTCGTGCAGGGCGAGCACGTGCTGGTCCGGTCAGACAGCACAACTGCCGTGGCGTATATCAATCGACAGGGTGGCATTCGCTCACGGCAGCTAACACAACTCGCCCGATGCCTCCTCCTGTAGAGTCAGCAGGTGATCAGCTCCCTGCAAGCGACACATATCCCAGGCGACCTGAACCAGACAGCCGACGCGCTCTCTCGTCAGTCGACGCCTCGCGGAGAGTGGTGACTCCATCCCTGCGCAGTGTGGCTCATATGGGAGCAGTTCGGCCAGGCACAGGGGGACCTGTTGCCTCCCCGGAATCCTCCCATTGCCCGCTTTGGTACTCCCTGACCGAGGGACCCCTCGGCATGGATACCTTAGCGCACAGCTGGCCGCGGGGTAAGCGGAAGTATGTCTTCCCCCCAGTGAGCCACATTGCACAGGTCTTGTGCAAGGCCAGGTAAGAGGAGCATCAAGTGGTACTAGTTGCGCCCTATTGGCCCAACCGGACTTGGTTCTCGGAGCTAAGGCTCTTGACAACAACTCCCCCCTGGCCGATCCCCCTGGCAAAGGACCCCCTTTCCCAGGGGAAGGGGCACGTTACGGCATACCAGGCAGACCCCTGGAACTTCCATGTCTGGACGGGAAGAGGAGATCCTGAGTGGCCCACCCCCTGGGGTTGGGACACCACTCAGACTAGGGCCTCGGCCACTAGGCGTCTATACGCCCATAAGTGGTGCATCTTCTCGTCCTGGTGCTCTTCTCGAAGAGAAGGCCCACGGAGTTGCTCGATCGGGAACGTGCTTTCCCTTCCTCAAGAGAGACTGGAAAATAACCTCTCCCCCCTCCACACTGGAAGTGTATGTAGCCGCTACGGCCGCTCATCACGACCCAGTTGCTGGGAAGCCTCTGGGACAGCACAACCTGGTCATTAGGTTCCTAAGGGGGCACGAGAAGGCTACCGACTCATCCGCGCTCCGTACCCTCTTGCGACCTAGGTGGCGGGCCTCAAGAGGCCCCCCTTTCGATCCCCTCGGAGCTGCCGCTCTTTCTCACCTCACGATAAAGACGGCTCTCCTGATGGCGCTCACCTCCAAGAGGGTAGGGGACCTACAAGCACCCTCCATGTCCACAGATTGCCTAGAACTCTGGCCCGGTGTTTCTCACGTTATCCTGAGACCCCGGTCCGGCTACGTGCCCAAAGTTCCCACCACTACCCCTAGAGACCAGGTGGTGAACCTGCAGGCGCTCCCCACCGGGGAGGAAGACCCAACCCGATCCGTGTTGTGTCCAGTACGCGCACTGCGCCTCTACTTGGACCGCACGCAGAGCTTCAGAAGCTCTGAGCAGCTCTTGTCTGTTCTGGAGATCAGCAGAAGGGGAGGGCTGTCTCCAAACAGAGGTGACGCACTGGATCGTGGATGCCGTCGCTACGGCATACCGATCTCAAGTTCGCCCCTGCCCATTAGGAGTGAGGCACACTCCTCATGGGCACTGGCTCAGGGCACCTCTCTGGCAGACATCTGCAGAGCTGCAGGTTGGGCTACGCCCAACACCTTCGCGAGGTTCTAATACCTACGCGTGGAACCGGTGTCAGCCCGCGTCCTGCAGGGCAACGTGTAGGACCGGCAGCCGGTAGGGCGTACGCCTGCGAAAGCCCTTCCCCCTTCCTCTAGGGGGATCAGCGGCTATAATGCTCTGGGACCCCCTACCTCTCCACTGGACGGTTACAATTTCGTGCTAGCGCTCACGTCTGACTCACCCAGGCCAGTCAGCATCGCTCCGCTAGAGATTGTGACGCGGCACAGCACTGTGGCGTTTTCCATAGGAACCCCATCTGTCGGCTCGACACAACGTCGAGAGACCGACAGAAAGGGAACGTCTTGGTTATGGATGTAACCTCAGTTCCCTGATGGAGGGAACGAGACATTGTGTCCTTCTTGCCACAACGCTGGCTGCCCACCGCAGCGGTCGAGGGATGCTCAGGCTCCTCAGTCCAAAATGTGAATGAATGCAGCACGCCATCTCCCTTTTATACCCGGATATCCGGGGGCGGAGTCCGGCATGCAAATTTCATTTGTCAATTTCATTGGCCTTTCTAAACTAGTCAGAAGTTGATAGGTTCTCAAGAGCGAACCCCATCTGTCGGCTCGACACAACGTCTCGTTCCCTCCATCAGGGAACTGAGGTTACATCCGTAACCAAGACGTTTCCATACCCACGTCAGTAGACGAACCGGCATTGACATTTTTAGGAGTCTCAGCACTGGATAGAGCCATTGTAGCACGTTAAGACGCATATTGAAGTATCTGATTTAAATAGCGAAAAAACTAACAGTATTTAAGCAACTACTGCCACACCCCCCACTAGGTTTTCACATTAAGGTGTGAAAACAGTGGGTTGTCAGGACATCAGGATGTCAGGCCATGGGTTAGATAGACAACTACAGGGGGTACAACAACACAGCCATAAAATATAAACTGTCAAACAAGACTGACAGATCATAAAAAAACCCAGCCTAATTTGATTGACTGGTCAAATGACTTTGCCTGGGATTGTATGGGGACAGTCACACTTTGATAAGATTGCAGACCTCAAGTCTCAATTCACTCACTTACATGATAAAAATCTTAAACCTGGAGCCAACTTACTCTTAGATGAAAAACCACATACATATTATTTTATCTCTCTCTAATTTACAAACACAACCGTCTTTCACAAATTAGACTATAGTAAAATCAAACACACCTTTTTGATTAGGGAATGATGGGGGGGGGGTTGGGGGTGTAGGTAGTTAACCCCACTGAAGGAAGGGTTGGGGCAGAGGAGACTCAACAACAGTCATAAAACATAAATGTCATCAAGATTGACAGGCCATAAAAGTCTCCGTTTGAGTGACTGGTTGACAGAACTTTGATAGGGGGTCATAAATCAATCAAAATTTTGACACAAGGTATATGATTATACTACTTACGCCGATAGATTTGCGCAGCGCCGCATTAAGTTGAATGTGCCTATTCCAGGTTTTATCAGAGTTGGGGTTAAAGTCGGCAGGAAAATGGATCTTGTGGGCCAGAGTTGAGAACCACTGCATTAAAGGCTTTACAGTAGGAAAATAATCTTTGGTTTGGTTTGAATCGGGTTAGCAATAAGCAATGAGGAACTTCCGCTCTCATTCCACAATGTCAATCACTGTTTCTTCTCTGGAGGAATTATGTCCTCTGTTGCTATCATATAATACCTGAATTCTCTCTTTGTTCACACAGAATTATAAATGGATACGCTGTCATCATACTTTGAATGTTTGAAAAATCCCCACTGTTCAGAATGAAAGAGAATCCAAAATACAATGTCATGTCAACAATCCTTAAAATGAATATTTACAAGATAAGAATGACAAACAAATATTTTGATATATTGAGTGTATGCAGCATGGAAATTGGATGTACAACGTTTATGTGCAAAAAGCAAAGAGAAACCCAAGCAGGCAAGAGAAATATGCAAGTTTTAAAGGGATAGTTCACACAAAAATGTAAATTCTGTAATTTACTCAACTTCAGATTGTTTCAAACCTGTATAAATTTAGTTGTTCTGCTAAACCCAAAGGAATATATTTGGAAGAATGTCAGTATTCAAACAGATCTCATCCCCCATTGACTACCATGGCAGTAAATGGGGGATGAGATCTGATTTTTGGGGGGTGAACTGTCCCTTTAAAGTTTTAAAGAGCAAGACAGTCAGACTCTTAAATCAGAAATTAAATCACTTGCACCTGTAGCTGAAAAAGTCTGGAGAAAAACATCTATAAACCCCTTTCCCAAACAAAGATCTCGCACTGTATGTGATCTGTTTGCAATGCATTCCTTGTAGCATTTTTTAATTTACAGTATTTGTACAATAAAAGTCATTGACAAGCAACAGACTAAAGTGGTTTAGCAAGTGCAAATCCTATTATTAATGCTTCTGGCTCTTTTACCCTAAAACAGAGGTTCTCATTCTGTCTCCCTCTATGCATCTGAAGTCAGTCTCTCTTTTTTATGTTCATTATCCGGGACTTTGCTGCTTTTTCCGAAAAAACCACACTAAAAGGAACAAAGTTTTTTTTTATTAATATGTATATATGACAATTAAGAAAAAACATGATTGGCGTTTAAGACTTTGGGTGGTTTCCCATACAGGGATTAAGACTAGCCCTAGACTAAAATAAAGGTTAGAGCTGTCTAAATTGAAAACGTCTTGGTTACGGATGTAACCTCAGTTCCCTGATGGAAGGAACGAGACGTTGTGTCGAACCGACAGATTGGGTTTGTCCTTGAGAATCAGCTTCTGACTAGTTTAGAAAAGGCCAATGAAATTGGCGAATTAAATTTGCATGCCGGACTTCGCCCCCGGATATCTGGGTATAAAAGGGAGACGGTGTGCTGCATTCATTCACCTTTTGGCTGAGGAGCCTGAGAGCCTCTCACGACTGCTGCAGCGGGTGGCACGCGTTGTGGCATAAAGGACACAACGTCTCGTTCCCTCCATCAGGGAACTGAGGTTACATCCGTAACCAAGACGTTCCCTTTCTGACGGTCTCTCGACGTTGTGTCGAACCGACAGATGGGGTCCCTATGGAAAACGCCATGGCGCTGTGCCGCGTCACAATCTCTAGCGAAGCGACGGTGACTGGCCTGGGCATGTCAGATGTGAGCGCTACCGCGAAATTGTAACCCTACGAGTGGATAGGTAAGGGGTCCCAGAGCTTTTGGAAAGGTAGGAAGACCCTGCCTTCGGCCCTCATAGGTGGCGGCCTTGTTTGTCTAACAGCGAGAAGCCACCTGGTACCGTAAGGCCACTGGGTAAACGCTACTTCCTCAAATGGGGGACGCGCTACAGAGACCACTTCCTACCGTAGGGAGGAGTTTAGTGAAGATACCAACATGGCTTCGCCATTTAGGGGAGAACTCATGGGAGAAATGTGCGGACTGAAGGAGTTAACTGCAAGGTGGAGGTCCACCTAGGGGAGGTCATGGGTTACCAAGGTGGGAACCAATCATGAGGATACATCAGACGGAACCGCCCGATTGGGGGGGTTACAACATCCGGTAGGACCAGGTGCTGTTTAGAGCTATGTTGTGGACAACTCAGTTGGTGCCCGGACCCTCAGGAGGTGCTTGCTCAGTGATGGATGGAATGCCTGTTCTTCACCCAGTGGGGGAAGAAGGGAGGCTAAAATAGCACGCTGACCCACCTATAGGAAGGGGGGAAGGTGCTTTCGCAGGCGTACGCCCTATCGGCTGCCGGTCCTACATGTTGCCATGCAGGATGCGGGCTGATACCGGTTCTACGCGGAGGTTGTAGAACCTCGCGAAGGTGTTGGGCGTAGCCCAAACAGCAGCTCTGCAGATGTCCGCCAGTGAGGCGCCCTGAGCCAGTGCCCAGGAGGAGGCTACACCCCGGGTGGAGTGAGCTCTCACTGCCAGTGGGCACGGGCAACCTTGGGATCGGTACACCGTCGTGACGGTGTCCACAATCCAGTGCGCCAATCTCTGTTTGGAAACAGCCCTCCCCTTCTGCTGACCTCCAAAACAGACAAAGAGCTTATCAGAGCCCCTGAAGCTCTGCGTGCGGTCCAAGTAGAGGTGCAATGCGTGTACTGGACACAACACGGATGGGGTTGGGTCTTCCTCCCCGGTGGGGAGTGCCTGCAAGTTCACCGCCTGGTCCCGAAAGGGAGTGGTGAAAATTTTGGGCACATAGCCAGGCCGGGGTCTCAAGATCACGTGAGAATCACCGGGCCCGAATTCTAGGCAATCAGGGGACACGGAGAATGCTTGCAGGTCCCCTACCCTCTTGATGGAGGCGAGCGCCATCAGGAAACCATCTTCATCGTGAGATGAGAAAGAGCGGCATCTCCGAGGAACTCGAAGGGGGGCCTCTTGAGGCCCGCCAGGACCACATCATGGTCCCAAGAGGGTACGGAGCGCGGACGAGGCGGGTTCCGCCTTCTCGCGCCCCTTACAAACCTAATGACCAGGTCGTGCTGTCCCAGAGACTTTCCAGCAACTGGGTTGTGATGAGCGGCAATGGCGGCTACATACATTTTCAGTGTGGAAGGGGAGAGGTTAGTTTCAAGTCTCTCTTGTAGGAAGGACAGCACGTTCCCGATCGAGCAACTCCCCGGGTCTTCTCTTCGAGAAGAGCACCAGGACGAGAAGAGGCGCCACTTGTAGGCGTATAGGCGCCTAGTGGCCGGAGCCCTAGCCTGAGTGATGGTCTCTACCACCGCCAGGGTTAGGCCACTAAGGATCTCTTCGTCCCGTCCAGGGGCCAGACATGGAGGTTCCAGAGGTCTGGCCTGGGATGCCATAACGTGCCCTTCCCCTGAGAGAGCAGGTCCTCCGTCAGGGGAATCGGGCAGGGGGAGTTGTCGTCAAGAGCATTAGCTCCGAGAACCAAGTCCGGTTGGGCCAGTACGGTGCAACTAGTAGCACTTGATGCTCCTCTTCCCTGACCTGTGCAATGAGTCTCACTGGGGGAAGGCGTAGTTCCGCTTGTCCCGCGGCCAGCTGTGCGCTAGAGCATCCGTGCCGAGGGAAGCCTCGGTCAGGGAGTACCAAAGCGGGCAATGGGTGGTGTCCAGGGAGGTGAACAGGTCTACTTGAGAAAGAAAGGGAGTCGCCACTCTCCGCAAGGCGTCAACTGATGAGAGAGCGCGTCAGCTGTCTGGTTCAGGTCGCCTGGGATATGTGTGGCACGCAGGGAGCGGATCACCTGTTGACTCCACAGGAGGAGGCGTTGGGCAAGTCGTGTTAACTGCCATGAGCGAATGCCACCCTGGTGGTTGATATACGCTACGGAAGTTGTGCAGTCCGTCCAGACCAGCACCTGCTTGTCCTGCAAGAGAGGTTGTAGCCTCTTCAGTGCAAGTAGCACAGCCACCAACTCTAGGTAATTTATATGCCAGCGCAGGCGGGGGCCCGTCCAACACCTCGACACTGCGTGCCCGTTGCACACTGCACCTCAACCCTGCAGGGAGGCATCTGTTGTCACCACGACGTGCCTCGTAACCTGCCCGAGAGGGACCCCCATCCGTAAAAAGGTCATTGAAGACCAAGGGGTTAGGGTGCGTCGGCAGAGAGGCGTAATGACCATACGCCTACTGCTGGTGTACCACGCTCTACAGGGAACTTGACTCTGTAGCCAGTGTTGGAGCAGTCTCATGTGCATCAACCCGAGGGGTATTACCCCCGCCGAGGATGCCATGTGTCCCAGGAGCCTCTAAAATTGTTTCAAGGGGACCGCTGACTGCTTTAAATGTTCCAGGCAGTTCTACACTGACTGAGCGCGCTCTGTAGTCAGTCGCACTGTCATGGAGACAGAGTCAAGTTCCATACCAAGAAAGAGGATGCTCTGCACAGGGGAGAGCTTGCTCTTTTCTCGGTTGACCTGTAGTCCCAATCGATCTAGGTGCCGAAGCACTAGGTCCCTGTGTGTACATAACAGATCTAGCGAGTGTGCCAAGATGAGCCAGTCGTCGAGATAGTTTAGTACCTGCACACCTCTCTCCCTGAGGGGAGTGAGGGCGGCTTCCACGATCTTTGTGAAGACTCGTGGGGACAGGGACAGACCGAAAGGGAGGACTCTATACTGATATGCCCGACCCTCGAAAGCGAACCGTAGGAACGGGCGATGACGAGGGAGTATCGAGACATGAAAGTAAGCGTCCTTCAGGTCGATTGCCATGAATCAATCCTGACATCTGATAAACGCCAGTATGCGCTTCTGCTTGAGCATCCTGAACAGCAGCTTATGCAGGTGCCTGTTCAGGGTATGCAGATCTAGAATGGGGTGCAACCCCCGTCCTTTTTGGGGACGATGAAGTACGGGCTGTAAAACCCGTTGGACATCTCGGCTAGAGGGATGAGCTCGATCGCTTCCTTCGCCAAAAGGGTGGCGACCTCGGCCCGAAGCACGAGAGCATCCCTGCCTCTGACTGAGGTTGAGAGGATGCCCTGAAACTTGGGCGGGCGTCTGGTGAATTGGATCACGTAGCCGAGACGGATCGTTTCCCGTAGCCACTGTGACGGTGTGGGAAGCTCGAGCCAAGCTCCCAGAGACTGAGACAGGGGTACTCATCTGTGCCAGGTTGAGCCAGAGATGAAGAAGAAGAAGTTTTATTTATATAGCGCCTTTCCATAGCTTTAGGTCGCTTCACATAGTGCTATACAATACATTTGCACATCCACATTCACAATACAAACACATACATTGAGGGAAGTAAGGGCGGCAGAACTGGTTTGACATGAACGAGCCAAAAAAGTGGCGTTCCAGGTCTTACTCAGTTCCTCATGCACTTCCGGGAAGAATGGAACCGGGGTTGGGCGCGGCTTGGAGTCGCGCTCAGAGCCCAGGTACCATGTGTCCAACCGCGAGCGTTGGGGAAGAGGTGGTGCGGTGCACTGCAGCCCAATGCTCAGGGCAGCCTATGCAAGCATGGTTGGGAGCTGCAAGGAATCATCGGGGTCGGTTGCCAGCAGATCACCCTCCGATGCTGCGATCGACATCTCATCATCATCACGCACCGTTTCCGAATGCATGACTGAGGATCCAGACGGTGTGCAACCGCCTTCTTGGGAACTGTGAGACGGGGTGCGAGCGGTCCGCGAGCGCTTGGCTGACAGATTTACGCTCACAATAGCCCCCATATCACCCTCGCTGCTCGCCTTGGCGGACAATCGGGCCTTAGCCACTGTCGTCATGGCCCGGGAAGCAAGCGAGGTGCTGGCTGGTTCTCGGAAGAAGACAGCCACCCGTGACCACAACGTCTGGATCGCCATCCGCCCGCAGTGTGGGCAAGATGTGTCCACGAAGGCTGCCTCAGCGTGCTGTTGACCCAGACACTTGAGGCAGACATCGTGCCTGTCCCCCTCCTCGATGAGGGTACCGCACCCACGAGACATGCCACGCTGGAGAAATTAGCTCTTTTAGAAATCTCGAACACCTCTGGAACCGCTGAGACGCCCAGGGGAAGTCGCTGCAGGAAGGGACAGTCCGCTGCACCACGTCGTAAGATCCGGCAGTGTAGTAGAGATTTGTAATCTTGAAGATTCTTAATCATGAGCGAAGGCTCCGAAGAACAAAAGGTGAATGAATGCAGCACGCCGTCTCCCTTTTATACCCGGATATCCGGGGGCGGAGTCCGGCATGCAAATTTCATTCGCCCAACGTCAAGACCGACAGAAAGGGAACAGTTTGCACTGACATATCTTAAAATACACTCTTACCATTGGTTTGTCTAAAAATGCAAACAGGCAATGTTTTTAGGCAGGGCCTGTTTGTGAAAAATACTTAAATGTCTTAATTTAACTAAAGTCTAGTGCTGGCCTAATCTAATCCCTGTCCGGGAAACCACCCTTTAGTGTTTAGTCATGTGGTCTTACTTTCCAGAGCAGAAAGATCAGTAGACCCAGCAAAAGAAGTCCTAGTAAAATAGCCACCAGTATGACCCACCAGGGTAGACCACTGTACTGTGCTGCTTTACGGTCAGGAAACACAGTAACACGTACCTGGAATATTGAAAACCTTTACCAGCAATTAAATCATACATTCCCTTGACATGTCATTTATTTAGCAACAGTGTTGTGCAAGTTACTTCCAAACTGTAATACATTACAGACTACTTGTTACTGTTATTTAAAAGTAATCCCTTATCTTACAATATTACTGTCTCAGAATTGTAATACGTTACATGACTCCTGTATTACTTTTGAATTACTTTCACCAAAATAACTACAGAAGTAGAACTTATCATTTTAAAATAAGTCTTTGTATTTTTGTATTTTCAAAATACAAAATACTTTTTGCCAATCAACCTCTTTAGACTGCTGATTTCTTGAATTAACTAGGCTATTCACAAATAAATACAAAAAATACTAGATTAAATGCATTTAAATTCAAAATACTATTACAAAATAATAGTATTTTGTATTTCAAATGGATGTATTTGAAACACTGCCCATCCATGCAGTCTAATACAGAGGTTGATTGGCAAAAAGTATTTTAGTTTGAAAATACAAAAATACTAAGATTAAACACATTTAAATACAAAATACAATTTTTTTTTTCAAAGGTATTTAAATACAAAGTAGTCCCATCACTGAACTAGATTATATAGAATTCTAGCTAGTCATAGTGTAAACATTAGCATACCTTGTCATTGTTGCTGGTCACAGGGATCTTGCTAACTAGCTTCCTGAAAGCAGCGCAATGACCCCTCAAAACCCACCCAAAGGGAATGAAAACTAGCCCAATTATTTTCCGGTGTCAAATCAAAGTTAACAACTGCCAAAAGACGTTTATATTGCTATATTTACTTATCTGACTGGCTTCCTAGGTATTGTACATATTTTTCATTCTGATGAACTCAAAATATGTTTTGGGGATTTAGGAAAGCAAAAAAATCAGTGTCACCTTTGACTACCATTATATTTTTTTCTGCTATGGTAGTCAATGATGCCAAAGAATTTTCAGTTGCTAACATTCTACCAAATATATTTGTGTTAAACCGAACAAATACATTTATACAGGTTTCGAACAACTATCGGGTGAGTAATCCATAACCGAATTTTCGTTTTTGGGTGGAGTGTCCCTTTAAAAAAGATCCCATGTGTGCTCGAGGCCACGCACGGAAATGGACGAGAAACGTGTTTTCTCTTCGTAAGACATGCAAAAACTTGCTTAAGGAATAAGCATGGTTCCCTTTCTGTCGGTCTCTCGACGTTGTGTCGAACCGACAGAATGGGGTTTGTCTTGAGAACCTATCATCTTCTGAGTATTTAGAAAAGGCCAATGAAAATTGGTGAATGAAATTTGCATGCCGGGCTCCTCCCCGGATGTCCGGGTATAAGAGGGAAGCCAGCGTGCTCATTCATTCACCTTTTGTTCTTCAGAGCCTACGCATCTGGTGAGCTTCTCTATGATCTGGGTGATCATTCTTTCTGCTGGAATCTACGACGTGGACAGCGGACGGTCCCTTCCTGCAGTGACTCTCCCCTGGGCGTCTCGGCAGTTCCGGAGGTGTTCGAGCAATTTCCTTTTCTAAAAGAGCAAATTTCTCCAGCGTGGCTTGTCCCGCTGTTCTCATGGGTGCAACACACTCATCGAGGAGGGGGACGGACACAATGCCTGCTTCCAGTATGCTGGGGCAGACGTT